>NW_027052965.1:0-85000 GCF_011386835.1 Chrysemys picta bellii
TGTCAGAGACCTGTGGCCCCTTAGAGACTAGCAAACCTGGTTTGCTAGAGATGCAGTGCCTTGTGTCACAGACCTGTGGCCCCTTAGAGACTAGCAAACTTGGTTTGCTAGAGATGCAGTGGCTTGTGTCATAGACCTGTGGCCCCTTAGAGACTAGCAAACTTGGTTTGCTAGAGATGCAGTGCTTTGTGTCAGAGACCTGTGGCCCCTTAGAGACTAGCAAACTTGGTTTGCTAGCGATGCAGTGCCTTGTGTCAGAGACCTGTGGCCCCTTAGAGACTAGCAAACTTGGTTTGCTAGAGATGCAGTGCCTTGTGTCAGAGACCTGTGGCCCCTTAGAGACTAGCAAACCTGGTTTGCTAGAGATGCAGTGCCTGGTGTCAGGCCTGTGGCCCCTTAGAGACTAGCAAACCTGGTTTGCTAGAGATGCAGTGCCTGGTGTCAGGCCTGTGGCCCCTTAGAGACTAGCAAACTTGGTTTGCTAGCGATGCAGTGCCTTGTGTCAGGCCTGTGGCCTCTTAGAGACTAGCAAACCTGGTTTGCTAGAGATGCAGTGCCTGGTGTCAGGCCTGTGGCCCCTTAGAGACTAGCAAACCTGGTTTGCTAGAGATGCAGTGCCTGGTGTCAGGCCTGTGGCCCCTTAGAGACTAGCAAACCTGGTTTGCTAGAGATGCAGTGCCTGGTGTCAGTCCTGTGGCCCCTTAGAGACTAGCAAACTTGGTTTGCTAGAGATGCAGTGCCTTGTGTCAGAGACCTGTGGCCCCTTAGAGACTAGCAAACTTGGTTTGCTAGAGATGCAGTGCGTGGTGTCAGGCCCCTGTGGCCCCTTAGAGACTAGCAAACCTGGTTTGCTAGAGATGCAGTGCCTGGTGTCAGGCCCCTGTGGCCCCTTAGAGACTAGCAAACCTGGTTTGCTAGAGATGCAGTGCCTGGTGTCAGGCCCCTGTGGCCCCTTAGAGACTAGCAAACTTGGTTTGCTAGAGATGCAGTGCCTGGTGTCACAGACCTGTGGCCCCTTAGAGACTAGCAAACTTGGTTTGCTAGATATGCAGTGCCTGGTGTCACAGACCTGTGGCCCCTTAGAGACTAGCAAACTTGGTTTGCTAGAGATGCAGTGCCTGGTGTCAGAGGCCTGTGGCCCCTTAGAGACTAGCAAACTTGGTTTGCTAGAGATGCAGTGCCTGGTGTCAGAGGCCTGTGGCCCCTTAGAGACTAGCACACTTGGTTTGCTAGAGATGCAGTGCCTGGTGTCAGAGACCTGTTGCCCCTTAGAGACTAGCAAACCTGGTTTGCTAGAGATGCAGTGCCTGGTGTCAGAGGCCTGTGGCCCCTTAGAGACTAGCAAACCTGGTTTGCTAGAGATGCAGTGCCTGGTGTCAGGCCCCTGTGGCCCCTTAGAGACTAGCAAACCTGGTTTGCTAGAGATGCAGTGCCTGGTGTCAGGCCTGTGGCCCCTTAGAGACTAGCAAACCTGGTTTGCTAGAGATGCAGTGCCTGGTGTCAGGCCTGTGGCCCCTTAGAGACTAGCAAACCTGGTTTGCTAGAGATGCAGTGCCTGGTGTCAGGCCTGTGGCCCCTTAGAGACTAGCAAACCTGGTTTGCTAGAGATGCAGTGCCTGGTGTCAGGCCTGTGGCCCCTTAGAGACTAGCAAACCTGGTTTGCTAGAGATGCAGTGCCTTGTGTCACAGACCTGTGGCCCCTTAGAGACTAGCAAACCTGGTTTGCTAGAGATGCAGTGCCTTGTGTCACAGACCTGTGGCCCCTTAGAGACTAGCAAACTTGGTTTGCTAGAGATGCAGTGCCTTGTGTCAGAGACCTGTGGCCCCTTAGAGACTAGCAAACTTGGTTTGCTAGAGATGCAGTGCCTTGTGTCAGAGACCTGTGGCCCCTTAGAGACTAGCAAACTTGGTTTGCTAGCGATGCAGTGCCTTGTGTCAGAGACCTGTGGCCCCTTAGAGACTAGCAAACTTGGTTTGCTAGAGATGCAGTGCCTTGTGTCAGAGACCTGTGGCCCCTTAGAGACTAGCAAACCTGGTTTGCTAGAGATGCAGTGCCTGGTGTCAGGCCTGTGGCCCCTTAGAGACTAGCAAACCTGGTTTGCTAGAGATGCAGTGCCTGGTGTCAGGCCTGTGGCCCCTTAGAGACTAGCAAACTTGGTTTCCTAGCGATGCAGTGCCTTGTGTCAGGCCTGTGGCCCCTTAGAGACTAGCAAACCTGGTTTGCTAGAGATGCAGTGCCTGGTGTCAGGCCTGTGGCCCCTTAGAGACTAGCAAACCTGGTTTGCTAGAGATGCAGTGCCTTGTGTCAGAGACCTGTGGCCCCTTAGAGACTAGCAAACCTGGTTTGCTAGAGATGCAGTGCCTTGTGTCAGGCCTGTGGCCCCTTAGAGACTAGCAAACCTGGTTTGCTAGAGATGCAGTGCCTGGTGTCAGGCCTGTGGCCCCTTAGAGACTAGCAAACTTGGTTTCCTAGCGATGCAGTGCCTTGTGTCAGGCCTGTGGCCCCTTAGAGACTAGCAAACCTGGTTTGCTAGATATGCAGTGCCTGGTGTCAGGCCTGTGGCCCCTTAGAGACTAGCAAACCTGGTTTGCTAGAGATGCAGTGCCTTGTGTCAGAGACCTGTGGCCCCTTAGAGACTAGCAAACCTGGTTTGCTAGAGATGCAGTGCCTGGTGTCAGGCCTGTGGCCCCTTAGAGACTAGCAAACCTGGTTTGCTAGAGATGCAGTGCCTGGTGTCAGGCCTGTGGCCCCTTAGAGACTAGCAAACCTGGTTTGCTAGAGATGCAGTGCCTGGTGTCAGGCCTGTGGCCCCTTAGAGACTAGCAAACCTGGTTTGCTAGAGATGCAGTGCCTGGTGTCAGGCCTGTGGCCCCTTAGAGACTAGCAAACCTGGTTTGCTAGAGATGCAGTGCCTGGTGTCAGGCCTGTGGCCCCTTAGAGACTAGCAAACCTGGTTTGCTAGAGATGCAGTGCCTTGTGTCACAGACCTGTGGCCCCTTAGAGACTAGCAAACCTGGTTTGCTAGAGATGCAGTGCCTTGTGTCACAGACCTGTGGCCCCTTAGAGACTAGCAAACTTGGTTTGCTAGAGATGCAGTGCCTTGTGTCAGAGACCTGTGGCCCCTTAGAGACTAGCAAACTTGGTTTGCTAGAGATGCAGTGCCTTGTGTCAGAGACCTGTGGCCCCTTAGAGACTAGCAAACTTGGTTTGCTAGAGATGCAGTGCCTGGTGTCAGGCCTGTGGCCCCTTAGAGACTAGCAAACCTGGTTTGCTAGAGATGCAGTGCCTTGTGTCAGAGACCTGTGGCCCCTTAGAGACTAGCAAACTTGGTTTGCTAGAGATGCAGTGCCTGGTGTCAGGCCTGTGGCCCCTTAGAGACTAGCAAACCTGGTTTGCTAGAGATGCAGTGCCTGGTGTCAGGCCTGTGGCCCCTTAGAGACTAGCAAACTTGGTTTGCTAGAGATGCAGTGCCTTGTGTCAGAGACCTGTGGCCCCTTAGAGACTAGCAAACTTGGTTTGCTAGAGATGCAGTGCCTGGTGTCAGGCCCCTGTGGCCCCTTAGAGACTAGCAAACCTGGTTTGCTAGAGATGCAGTGCCGGGTGTCAGGCCCCTGTGGCCCCTTAGAGACTAGCAAACCTGGTTTGCTAGAGATGCAGTGCCTGGTGTCAGGCCCCTGTGGCCCCTTAGAGACTAGCAAACTTGGTTTGCTAGAGATGCAGTGCCTGGTGTCACAGACCTGTGGCCCCTTAGAGACTAGCAAACTTGGTTTGCTAGATATGCAGTGCCTGCTGTCACAGACCTGTGGCCCCTTAGAGACTAGCAAACTTGGTTTGCTAGAGATGCAGTGCCTGGTGTCAGAGGCCTGTGGCCCCTTAGAGACTAGCAAACTTGGTTTGCTAGAGATGCAGTGCCTGGTGTCAGAGGCCTGTGGCCCCTTAGAGACTAGCAAACTTGGTTTGCTAGAGATGCAGTGCCTGGTGTCAGAGACCTGTGGCCCCTTAGAGACTAGCAAACCTGGTTTGCTAGAGATGCAGTGCCTGGTGTCAGGCCTGTGGCCCCTTAGAGACTAGCAAACCTGGTTTGCTAGAGATGCAGTGCCTGGTGTCAGGCCTGTGGCCCCTTAGAGACTAGCAAACCTGGTTTGCTAGAGATGCAGTGCCTGGTGTCAGGCCTGTGGCCCCTTAGAGACTAGCAAACCTGGTTTGCTAGAGATGCAGTGCCTTGTGTCACAGACCTGTGGCCCCTTAGAGACTAGCAAACCTGGTTTGCTAGAGATGCAGTGCCTGGTGTCAGGCCCCTGTGGCCCCTTAGAGACTAGCAAACCTGGTTTGCTAGAGATGCAGTGCCTGGTGTCAGAGGCCTGTGGCCCCTTAGAGACTAGCAAACCTGGTTTGCTAGAGATGCAGTGCCTGGTGTCAGGCCCCTGTGGCCCCTTAGAGACTAGCAAACCTGGTTTGCTAGAGATGCAGTGCCTGGTGTCAGGCCTGTGGCCCCTTAGAGACTAGCAAACCTGGTTTGCTAGAGATGCAGTGCCTGGTGTCAGGCCTGTGGCCCCTTAGAGACTAGCAAACCTGGTTTGCTAGAGATGCAGTGCCTGGTGTCAGGCCTGTGGCCCCTTAGAGACTAGCAAACCTGGTTTGCTAGAGATGCAGTGCCTGGTGTCAGGCCTGTGGCCCCTTAGAGACTAGCAAACCTGGTTTGCTAGAGATGCAGTGCCTTGTGTCACAGACCTGTGGCCCCTTAGAGACTAGCAAACCTGGTTTGCTAGAGATGCAGTGCCTTGTGTCACAGACCTGTGGCCCCTTAGAGACTAGCAAACTTGGTTTGCTAGAGATGCAGTGCCTTGTGTCAGAGACCTGTGGCCCCTTAGAGACTAGCAAACTTGGTTTGCTAGAGATGCAGTGCCTTGTGTCAGAGACCTGTGGCCCCTTAGAGACTAGCAAACTTGGTTTGCTAGAGATGCAGTGCCTGGTGTCAGGCCTGTGGCCCCTTAGAGACTAGCAAACCTGGTTTGCTAGAGATGCAGTGCCTTGTGTCAGAGACCTGTGGCCCCTTAGAGACTAGCAAACTTGGTTTGCTAGAGATGCAGTGCCTGGTGTCAGGCCTGTGGCCCCTTAGAGACTAGCAAACCTGGTTTGCTAGAGATGCAGTGCCTGGTGTCAGGCCTGTGGCCCCTTAGAGACTAGCAAACTTGGTTTGCTAGAGATGCAGTGCCTTGTGTCAGAGACCTGTGGCCCCTTAGAGACTAGCAAACTTGGTTTGCTAGAGATGCAGTGCCTGGTGTCAGGCCCCTGTGGCCCCTTAGAGACTAGCAAACCTGGTTTGCTAGAGATGCAGTGCCGGGTGTCAGGCCCCTGTGGCCCCTTAGAGACTAGCAAACCTGGTTTGCTAGAGATGCAGTGCCTGGTGTCAGGCCCCTGTGGCCCCTTAGAGACTAGCAAACTTGGTTTGCTAGAGATGCAGTGCCTGGTGTCACAGACCTGTGGCCCCTTAGAGACTAGCAAACTTGGTTTGCTAGATATGCAGTGCCTGCTGTCACAGACCTGTGGCCCCTTAGAGACTAGCAAACTTGGTTTGCTAGATATGCAGTGCCTGCTGTCACAGACCTGTGGCCCCTTAGAGACTAGCAAACTTGGTTTGCTAGAGATGCAGTGCCTGTTGTCAGAGGCCTGTGGCCCCTTAGAGACTAGCAAACTTGGTTTGCTAGAGATGCAGTGCCTGGTGTCAGAGGCCTGTGGCCCCTTAGAGACTAGCAAACCTGGTTTGCTAGAGATGCAGTGCCTGGTGTCAGAGGCCTGTGGCCCCTTAGAGACTAGCAAACCTGGTTTGCTAGAGATGCAGTGCCTGGTGTCAGGCCCCTGTGGCCCCTTAGAGACTAGCAAACCTGGTTTGCTAGAGATGCAGTGCCTGGTGTCAGAGGCCTGTGGCCCCTTAGAGACTAGCAAACCTGGTTTGCTAGAGATGCAGTGCCTGGTGTCAGGCCCCTGTGGCCCCTTAGAGACTAGCAAACCTGGTTTGCTAGAGATGCAGTGCCTGGTGTCAGGCCTGTGGCCCCTTAGAGACTAGCAAACCTGGTTTGCTAGAGATGCAGTGCCTGGTGTCAGGCCTGTGGCCCCTTAGAGACTAGCAAACCTGGTTTGCTAGAGATGCAGTGCCTGGTGTCAGGCCTGTGGCCCCTTAGAGACTAGCAAACCTGGTTTGCTAGAGATGCAGTGCCTGGTGTCAGGCCTGTGGCCCCTTAGAGACTAGCAAACCTGGTTTGCTAGAGATGCAGTGCCTTGTGTCACAGACCTGTGGCCCCTTAGAGACTAGCAAACCTGGTTTGCTAGAGATGCAGTGCCTTGTGTCACAGACCTGTGGCCCCTTAGAGACTATCAAACTTGGTTTGCTAGAGATGCAGTGCCTTGTGTCAGAGACCTGTGGCCCCTTAGAGACTTGCAAACTTGGTTTGCTAGAGATGCAGTGCCTTGTGTCAGAGACCTGTGGCCCCTTAGAGACTTGCAAACTTGGTTTGCTAGCGATGCAGTGCCTTGTGTCAGAGACCTGTGGCCCCTTAGAGACTAGCAAACCTGGTTTGCTAGAGATGCAGTGCCTGGTGTCAGGCCTGTGGCCCCTTAGAGACTAGCAAACCTGGTTTGCTAGAGATGCAGTGCCTGGTGTCAGGCCTGTGGCCCCTTAGAGACTAGCAAACTTGGTTTGCTAGCGATGCAGTGCCTTGTGTCAGGCCTGTGGCCCCTTAGAGACTAGCAAACCTAGTTTGCTAGAGATGCAGTGCCTGGTGTCAGGCCTGTGGCCCCTTAGAGACTAGCAAACCTGGTTTGCTAGAGATGCAGTCCCTGGTGTCAGACCTGTGGCCCCTTAGAGACTAGCAAACCTGGTTTGCTAGAGATGCAGTGCCTGGTGTCAGGCCTGTGGCCCCTTAGAGACTAGCAAACCTGGTTTGCTAGAGATGCAGTGCCTGGTGTCAGGCCTGTGGCCCCTTAGAGACTAGCAAACTTGGTTTGCTAGAGATGCAGTGCCTGGTGTCAGAGACCTGTGGCCCCTTAGAGACTAGCAAACTTGGTTTGCTAGAGATGCAGTGCCTGGTGTCAGGCCCCTGTGGCCCCTTAGAGACTAGCAAACCTGGTTTGCTAGAGATGCAGTGCCTGGTGTCAGGCCCCTGTGGCCCCTTAGAGACTAGCAAACCTGGTTTGCTAGAGATGCAGTGCCTGGTGTCAGGCCCCTGTGGCCCCTTAGAGACTAGCAAACTTGGTTTGCTAGAGATGCAGTGCCTGGTGTCACAGACCTGTGGCCGCTTAGAGACTAGCAAACTTGGTTTGCTAGAGATGCAGTGCCTGGTGTCAGAGGCCTGTGGCCCCTTAGAGACTAGCAAACTTGGTTTGCTAGAGATGCAGTGCCTGGTGTCAGAGGCCTGTGGCCCCTTAGAGACTAGCAAACCTGGTTTGCTAGAGATGCAGTGCCTGGTGTCAGAGACCTGTGGCCCCTTAGAGACTAGCAAACCTGGTTTGCTAGAGATGCAGTGCCTGGTGTCAGAGGCCTGTGGCCCCTTAGAGACTAGCAAACCTGGTTTGCTAGAGATGCAGTGCCTGGTGTCAGAGGCCTGTGGCCCCTTAGAGACTAGCAAACCTGGTTTGCTAGAGATGCAGTGCCTGGTGTCAGAGGCCTGTGGCCCCTTAGATACTAGCAAACCTGGTTTGCTAGAGATGCAGTGCCTGGTGTCAGGCCTGTGGCCCCTTAGAGACTGGCAAACCTGGTTTGCTAGAGATGCAGTGCCTTGTGTCAGGCCTGTGGCCCCTTACTGCATCTCTAGCAAACCAGGTTTGCTAGTCTCTAAGGGGCCACAGGCCTGACACAAGGCACTGCATCTCTAGCAAACCAGGTTTGCTAGAGATGCAGTGCCTGGTGTCAGGCCCCTGTGGCCCCTTAGAGACTAGCAAACCTGGTTTGCTAGAGATGCAGTGCCTGGTGTCAGAGACCTGTGGCCCCTTAGAGACTAGCAAACCTGGTTTGCTAGAGATGCAGTGCCTGGTGTCAGGCCCCTGTGGCCCCTTAGAGACTAGCAAACCTGGTTTGCTAGAGATGCAGTGCCTGGTGTCAGAGGCCTGTGGCCCCTTAGAGACTAGCAAACCTGGTTTGCTAGAGATGCAGTGCCTGGTGTCAGAGGCCTGTGGCCCCTTAGAGACTAGCAAACCTGGTTTGCTAGAGATGCAGTGCCTGGTGTCAGAGGCCTGTGGCCCCTTAGAGACTAGCAAACCTGGTTTGCTAGAGATGCAGTGCCTGGTGTCAGAGGCCTGTGGCCCCTTAGAGACTAGCAAACCTGGTTTGCTAGAGATGCAGTGCCTGGTGTCAGAGGCCTGTGGCCCCTTAGAGACTAGCAAACCCGGTTTGCTAGAGATGCAGTGCCTGGTGTCAGAGGCCTGTGGCCCCTTAGAGACTAGCAAACCCGGTTTGCTAGAGATGCAGTGCCTGGTGTCAGGCCTGTGGCCCCTTAGAGACTAGCAAACCTGGTTTGCTAGAGATGCAGTGCCTGGTGTCAGAGGCCTGTGGCCCCTTAGAGACTAGCAAACCCGGTTTGCTAGAGATGCAGTGCCTGGTGTCAGAGGCCTGTGGCCCCTTAGAGACTAGCAAACCCGGTTTGCTAGAGATGCAGTGCCTTGTGTCAGAGACCTGTGGCCCCTTAGAGACTAGCAAACTTGGTTTGCTAGCGATGCAGTGCCTTGTGTCAGAGACCTGTGGCCCCTTAGAGACTAGCAAACTTGGTTTGCTAGCGATGCAGTGCCTTGTGTCAGAGACCTGTGGCCCCTTAGAGACTAGCAAACTTGGTTTGCTAGCGATGCAGTGCCTTGTGTCAGAGACCTGTGGCCCCTTAGAGACTAGCAAACTTGGTTTGCTAGCGATGCAGTGCCTTGTGTCAGAGACCTGTGGCCCCTTAGAGACTAGCAAACTTGGTTTGCTAGAGATGCAGTGCCTTGTGTCAGAGACCTGTGGCCCCTTAGAGACTAGCAAACTTGGTTTGCTAGAGATGCAGTGCCTTGTGTCAGAGACCTGTGGCCCCTTAGAGACTAGCAAACTTGGTTTGCTAGCGATGCAGTGCCTTGTGTCAGAGACCTGTGGCCCCTTAGAGACTAGCAAACTTGGTTTGCTAGCGATGCAGTGCCTTGTGTCAGAGACCTGTGGCCCCTTAGAGACTAGCAAACTTGGTTTGCTAGCGATGCAGTGCCTTGTGTCAGAGACCTGTGGCCCCTTAGAGACTAGCAAACTTGGTTTGCTAGCGATGCAGTGCCTTGTGTCAGAGACCTGTGGCCCCTTAGAGACTAGCAAACTTGGTTTGCTAGCGATGCAGTGCCTTGTGTCAGAGACCTGTGGCCCCTTAGAGACTAGCAAACTTGGTTTGCTAGCGATGCAGTGCCTTGTGTCAGAGACCTGTGGCCCCTTAGAGACTAGCAAACTTGGTTTGCTAGCGATGCAGTGCCTTGTGTCAGAGACCTGTGGCCCCTTAGAGACTAGCAAACTTGGTTTGCTAGCGATGCAGTGCCTTGTGTCAGAGACCTGTGGCCCCTTAGAGACTAGCAAACTTGGTTTGCTAGAGATGCAGTGCCTTGTGTCAGAGACCTGTGGCCCCTTAGAGACTAGCAAACCTGGTTTGCTAGCGATGCAGTGCCTTGTGTCAGAGACCTGTGGCCCCTTAGAGACTAGCAAACTTGGTTTGCTAGCGATGCAGTGCCTTGTGTCAGAGACCTGTGGCCCCTTAGAGACTAGCAAACTTGGTTTGCTAGAGATGCAGTGCCTTGTGTCAGAGACCTGTGGCCCCTTAGAGACTAGCAAACTTGGTTTGCTAGAGATGCAGTGCCTTGTGTCAGAGACCTGTGGCCCCTTAGAGACTAGCAAACTTGGTTTGCTAGAGATGCAGTGCCTTGTGTCAGAGACCTGTGGCCCCTTAGAGACTAGCAAACTTGGTTTGCTAGAGATGCAGTGCCTTGTGTCAGAGACCTGTGGCCCCTTAGAGACTAGCAAACTTGGTTTGCTAGAGATGCAGTGCCTTGTGTCAGAGACCTGTGGCCCCTTAGAGACTAGCAAACCTGGTTTGCTAGAGATGCAGTGCCTTGTGTCAGAGACCTGTGGCCCCTTAGAGACTAGCAAACCTGGTTTGCTAGAGATGCAGTGCCTGGTGTCAGAGGCCTGTGGCCCCTTAGAGACTAGCAAACCTGGTTTGCTAGAGATGCAGTGCCTGGTGTCAGGCCCCTGTGGCCCCTTAGAGACTAGCAAACCTGGTTTGCTAGAGATGCAGTGCCTGGTGTCAGGCCCCTGTGGCCCCTTAGAGACTAGCAAACCTGGTTTGCTAGAGATGCAGTGCCTGGTGTCAGGCCCCTGTGGCCCCTTAGAGACTAGCAAACCTGGTTTCCTAGAGATGCAGTGCCTGGTGTCAGGCCCCTGTGGCCCCTTAGAGACTAGCAAACCTGGTTTGCTAGAGATGCAGTGCCTGGTGTCAGGCCCCTGTGGCCCCTTAGAGACTAGCAAACCTGGTTTGCTAGAGATGCAGTGCCTGGTGTCAGGCCCCTGTGGCCCCTTAGAGACTAGCAAACCTGGTTTGCTAGAGATGCAGTGCCTGGTGTCAGGCCCCTGTGGCCCCTTAGAGACTAGCAAACCTGGTTTGCTAGAGATGCAGTGCCTGGTGTCAGGCCCCTGTGGCCCCTTAGAGACTAGCAAACCTGGTTTGCTAGCGATGCAGTGCCTGGTGTCAGGCCTGTGGCCCCTTAGAGACTAGCAAACCTGGTTTGCTAGCGATGCAGTGCCTGGTGTCAGAGACCTGTGGCCCCTTAGAGACTAGCAAACTTGGTTTGCTAGCGATGCAGTGCCTGGTGTCAGAGACCTGTGGCCCCTTAGAGACTAGCAAACTTGGTTTGCTAGAGATGCAGTGCCTTGTGTCAGAGACCTGTGGCCCCGTAGAGACTAGCAAACTTGGTTTGCTAGCGATGCAGTGCCTTGTGTCAGAGACCTGTGGCCCCTTAGAGACTAGCAAACTTGGTTTGCTAGCGATGCAGTGCCTTGTGTCAGAGACCTGTGGCCCCTTAGAGACTAGCAAACTTGGTTTGCTAGAGATGCAGTGCCTGGTGTCAGAGGCCTGTGGCCCCTTAGAGACTAGCAAACCTGGTTTGCTAGAGATGCAGTGCCTGGTGTCAGAGGCCTGTGGCCCCTTAGAGACTAGCAAACCTGGTTTGCTAGAGATGCAGTGCCTGGTGTCACAGGCCTGTGGCCCCTTAGAGACTAGCAAACCTGGTTTGCTAGCGATGCAGTGCCTGGTGTCAGGCCTGTGGCCCCTTAGAGACTAGCAAACCTGGTTTGCTAGCGATGCAGTGCCTGGTGTCAGAGACCTGTGGCCCCTTAGAGACTAGCAAACTTGGTTTGCTAGCGATGCAGTGCCTTGTGTCAGAGACCTGTGGCCCCTTAGAGACTAGCAAACTTGGTTTGCTAGAGATGCAGTGCCTTGTGTCAGAGACCTGTGGCCCCGTAGAGACTAGCAAACTTGGTTTGCTAGCGATGCAGTGCCTTGTGTCAGAGACCTGTGGCCCCTTAGAGACTAGCAAACTTGGTTTGCTAGCGATGCAGTGCCTTGTGTCAGAGACCTGTGGCCCCTTAGAGACTAGCAAACTTGGTTTGCTAGAGATGCAGTGCCTGGTGTCAGAGGCCTGTGGCCCCTTAGAGACTAGCAAACCTGGTTTGCTAGAGATGCAGTGCCTGGTGTCAGAGGCCTGTGGCCCCTTAGAGACTAGCAAACCTGGTTTGCTAGAGATGCAGTGCCTGGTGTCACAGGCCTGTGGCCCCTTAGAGACTAGCAAACCTGGTTTGCTAGAGATGCAGTGCCTGGTGTCACAGACCTGTGGCCCCTTAGAGACTAGCAAACCTGGTTTGCTAGAGATGCAGTGCCTTGTGTCAGAGACCTGTGGCCCCTTAGAGACTAGCAAACTTGGTTTGCTAGAGATGCAGTGCCTTGTGTCAGAGACCTGTGGCCCCTTAGAGACTAGCAAACTTGGTTTGCTAGCGATGCAGTGCCTTGTGTCAGAGACCTGTGGCTCCTTAGAGACTAGCAAACTTGGTTTGCTAGAGATGCAGTGCCTTGTGTCAGAGACCTGTGGCCCCTTAGAGACTAGCAAACTTGGTTTGCTAGCGATGCAGTGCCTTGTGTCACAGACCTGTGGCCCCTTAGAGACTAGCAAACTTGGTTTGCTAGCGATGCAGTGCCTTGTGTCAGAGACCTGTGGCCCCTTAGAGACTAGCAAACTTGGTTTGCTAGAGATGCAGTGCCTTGTGTCAGAGACCTGTGGCCCCTTAGAGACTAGCAAACTTGGTTTGCTAGCGATGCAGTGCCTTGTGTCAGAGACCTGTGGCCCCTTAGAGACTAGCAAACCTGGTTTGCTAGCGATGCAGTGCCTTGTGTCAGAGACCTGTGGCCCCTTAGAGACTAGCAAACTTGGTTTGCTAGAGATGCAGTGCCTTGTGTCAGAGACCTGTGGCCCCTTAGAGACTAGCAAACTTGGTTTGCTAGAGATGCAGTGCCTTGTGTCAGAGACCTGTGGCCCCTTAGAGACTAGCAAACTTGGTTTGCTAGAGATGCAGTGCCTTGTGTCACAGACCTGTGGCCCCTTAGAGACTAGCAAACTTGGTTTGCTAGAGATGCAGTGCCTTGTGTCAGAGACCTGTGGCCCCTTAGAGACTAGCAAACTTGGTTTGCTAGAGATGCAGTGCCTTGTGTCAGAGACCTGTGGCCCCTTAGAGACTAGCAAACTTGGTTTGCTAGAGATGCAGTTCCTTGTGTCAGAGACCTGTGGCCCCTTAGAGACTAGCAAACCTGGTTTGCTAGCGATGCAGTGCCTTGTGTCAGAGACCTGTGGCCCCTTAGAGACTAGCAAACCTGGTTTGCTAGAGATGCAGTGCCTTGTGTCAGAGACCTGTGGCCCCTTAGAGACTAGCAAACCTGGTTTGCTAGAGATGCAGTGCCTGGTGTCAGAGACCTGTGGCCCCTTAGAGACTAGCAAACCTGGTTTGCTAGAGATGCAGTGCCTGGTGTCAGAGGCCTGTGGCCCATTAGAGACTAGCAAACCTGGTTTGCTAGAGATGCAGTGCCTGGTGTCAGGCCCCTGTGGCCCCTTAGAGACTAGCAAACCTGGTTTGCTAGAGATGCAGTGCCTGGTGTCAGGCCCCTGTGGCCCCTTAGAGACTAGCAAACCTGGTTTGCTAGAGATGCAGTGCCTGGTGTCAGGCCCCTGTGGCCCCTTAGAGACTAGCAAATCTGGTTTGCTAGAGATGCAGTGCCTGGTGTCAGGCCCCTGTGGCCCCTTAGAGACTAGCAAACCTGGTTTGCTAGAGATGGAGTGCCTGGTGTCAGGCCCCTGTGGCCCCTTAGAGACTAGCAAACCTGGTTTGCTAGAGATGCAGTGCCTGGTGTCAGGCCCCTGTGGCCCCTTAGAGACTAGCAAACCTGGTTTGCTAGAGATGCAGTGCCTGGTGTCAGGCCTGTGGCCCCTTAGAGACTAGCAAACCTGGTTTGCTAGAGATGCAGTGCCTGGTGTCAGGCCTGTGGCCTCTTAGAGACTAGCAAACCTGGTTTGCTAGAGATGCAGTGCCTGGTGTCAGGCCTGTGGCCCCTTAGAGACTAGCAAACCTGGTTTGCTAGAGATGCAGTGCCTGGTGTCAGGCCTGTGGCCCCTTAGAGACTAGCAAACCTGGTTTGCTAGAGATGCAGTGCCTGGTGTCAGGCCTGTGGCCCCTTAGAGACTAGCAAACCTGGTTTGCTAGAGATGCAGTGCCTGGTGTCACAGACCTGTGGCCCCTTAGAGACTAGCAAACTTGGTTTGCTAGAGATGCAGTGCCTGGTGTCAGGCCTGTGGCCCCTTAGAGACTAGCAAACTTGGTTTGCTAGCGATGCAGTGCCTTGTGTCACAGACCTGTGGCCCCTTAGAGACTAGCAAACTTGGTTTGCTAGAGATGCAGTGCCTTGTGTCAGAGACCTGTGGCCCCTTAGAGACTAGAAAACTTGGTTTGCTAGCGATGCAGTGCCTTGTGTCAGAGACCTGTGGCCCCTTAGAGACTAGCAAACCTGGTTTGCTAGAGATGCAGTGCCTGGTGTCAGGCCTGTGGCCCCTTAGAGACTAGCAAACCTGGTTTGCTAGAGATGCAGTGCCTGGTGTCACAGACCTGTGGCCCCTTAGAGACTAGCAAACTTGGTTTGCTAGAGATGCAGTGCCTGGTGTCAGGCCTGTGGCCCCTTAGAGACTAGCAAACTTGGTTTGCTAGCGATGCAGTGCCTTGTGTCACAGACCTGTGGCCCCTTAGAAACTAGCAAACTTGGTTTGCTAGCGATGCAGTGCCTTGTGTCAGAGACCTGTGGCCCCTTAGAGACTAGCAAACTTGGTTTGCTAGCGATGCAGTGCCTTGTGTCAGAGACCTGTGGCCCCTTAGAGACTAGCAAACCTGGTTTGCTAGAGATGCAGTGCCTGGTGTCAGGCCTGTGGCCCCTTAGAGACTAGCAAACCTGGTTTGCTAGAGATGCAGTGCCTGGTGTCAGGCCTGTGGCCCCTTAGAGACTAGCAAACCTGGTTTGCTAGAGATGCAGTGCCTGGTGTCAGGCCTGTGGCCCCTTAGAGACTAGCCAACCTGGTTTGCTAGAGATGCAGTGCCTGGTGTCAGGCCTGTGGCCCCTTAGAGACTAGCAAACCTGGTTTGCTAGAGATGCAGAGCCTGGTGTCAGAGACCTGTGGCCCCTTAGAGACTAGCAAACCTGGTTTGCTAGAGATGCAGTGCCTGGTGTCAGAGACCTGTGGCCCCTTAGAGACTAGCAAACTTGGTTTGCTAGAGATGCAGTGCCTGGTGTCAGAGACCTGTGGCCCCTTAGAGACTAGCAAACTTGGTTTGCTAGAGATGCAGTGCCTTGTGTCAGAGACCTGTGGCCCCTTAGAGACTAGCAAACTTGGTTTGCTAGCGATGCAGTGCCTTGTGTCAGAGACCTGTGGCCCCTTAGAGACTAGCAAACCTGGTTTGCTAGAGATGCAGTGCCTGGTGTCAGGCCTGTGGCCCCTTAGAGACTAGCAAACCTGGTTTGCTAGAGATGCAGTGCCTGGTGTCACAGACCTGTGGCCCCTTAGAAACTAGCAAACTTGGTTTGCTAGAGATGCAGTGCCTGGTGTCAGGCCTGTGGCCCCTTAGAGACTAGCAAACTTGGTTTGCTAGCGATGCAGTGCCTTGTGTCACAGACCTGTGGCCCCTTAGAGACTAGCAAACTTGGTTTGCTAGAGATGCAGTGCCTTGTGTCAGAGACCTGTGGCCCCTTAGAGACTAGCAAACTTGGTTTGCTAGCGATGCAGTGCCTTGTGTCAGAGACCTGTGGCCCCTTAGAGACTAGCAAACCTGGTTTGCTAGAGATGCAGTGCCTGGTGTCAGGCCTGTGGCCCCTTAGAGACTAGCAAACCTGGTTTGCTAGAGATGCAGTGCCTGGTGTCAGGCCTGTGGCCCCTTAGAGACTAGCAAACCTGGTTTGCTAGAGATGCAGTGCCTGGTGTCAGGCCTGTGGCCCCTTAGAGACTAGCAAACCTGGTTTGCTAGAGATGCAGTGCCTGGTGTCAGGCCTGTGGCCCCTTAGAGACTAGCAAACCTGGTTTGCTAGAGATGCAGTGCCTGGTGTCAGAGACCTGTGGCCCCTTAGAGACTAGCAAACCTGGTTTGCTAGAGATGCAGTGCCTGGTGTCAGAGACCTGTGGCCCCTTAGAGACTAGCAAACTTGGTTTGCTAGAGATGCAGTGCCTGGTGTCAGAGACCTGTGGCCCCTTAGAGACTAGCAAACTTGGTTTGCTAGAGATGCAGTGCCTTGTGTCACAGACCTGTGGCCCCTTAGAGACTAGCAAACCTGGTTTGCTAGAGATGCAGTGCCTTGTGTCAGAGACCTGTGGCCCCTTAGAGACTAGCAAACTTGGTTTGCTAGAGATGCAGTGCCTTGTGTCAGAGACCTGTGGCCCCTTAGAGACTAGCAAACTTGGTTTGCTAGAGATGCAGTGCCTTGTGTCAGAGACCTGTGGCCCCTTAGAGACTAGCAAACTTGGTTTGCTAGCGATGCAGTGCCTTGTGTCACAGGCCTGTGGCCCCTTAGAGACTAGCAAACTTGGTTTGCTAGAGATGCAGTGCCTTGTGTCAGAGACCTGTGGCCCCTTAGAGACTAGCAAACCTGGTTTGCTAGAGATGCAGTGCCTGGTGTCAGGCCTGTGGCCCCTTAGAGACTAGCAAACCTGGTTTGCTAGAGATGCAGTGCCTGGTGTCACAGACCTGTGGCCCCTTAGAGACTAGCAAACTTGGTTTGCTAGAGATGCAGTGCCTGGTGTCAGGCCTGTGGCCCCTTAGAGACTAGCAAACTTGGTTTGCTAGCGATGCAGTGCCTTGTGTCACAGACCTGTGGCCCCTTAGAAACTAGCAAACTTGGTTTGCTAGCGATGCAGTGCCTTGTGTCAGAGACCTGTGGCCCCTTAGAGACTAGCAAACTTGGTTTGCTAGCGATGCAGTGCCTTGTGTCAGAGACCTGTGGCCCCTTAGAGACTAGCAAACCTGGTTTGCTAGAGATGCAGTGCCTGGTGTCAGGCCTGTGGCCCCTTAGAGACTAGCAAACCTGGTTTGCTAGAGATGCAGTGCCTGGTGTCAGGCCTGTGGCCCCTTAGAGACTAGCAAACCTGGTTTGCTAGAGATGCAGTGCCTGGTGTCAGGCCTGTGGCCCCTTAGAGACTAGCCAACCTGGTTTGCTAGAGATGCAGTGCCTGGTGTCAGGCCTGTGGCCCCTTAGAGACTAGCAAACCTGGTTTGCTAGAGATGCAGAGCCTGGTGTCAGAGACCTGTGGCCCCTTAGAGACTAGCAAACCTGGTTTGCTAGAGATGCAGTGCCTGGTGTCAGAGACCTGTGGCCCCTTAGAGACTAGCAAACTTGGTTTGCTAGAGATGCAGTGCCTGGTGTCAGAGACCTGTGGCCCCTTAGAGACTAGCAAACTTGGTTTGCTAGAGATGCAGTGCCTTGTGTCAGAGACCTGTGGCCCCTTAGAGACTAGCAAACTTGGTTTGCTAGCGATGCAGTGCCTTGTGTCAGAGACCTGTGGCCCCTTAGAGACTAGCAAACCTGGTTTGCTAGAGATGCAGTGCCTGGTGTCAGGCCTGTGGCCCCTTAGAGACTAGCAAACCTGGTTTGCTAGAGATGCAGTGCCTGGTGTCACAGACCTGTGGCCCCTTAGAGACTAGCAAACTTGGTTTGCTAGAGATGCAGTGCCTGGTGTCAGGCCTGTGGCCCCTTAGAGACTAGCAAACTTGGTTTGCTAGCGATGCAGTGCCTTGTGTCACAGACCTGTGGCCCCTTAGAGACTAGCAAACTTGGTTTGCTAGAGATGCAGTGCCTTGTGTCAGAGACCTGTGGCCCCTTAGAGACTAGCAAACTTGGTTTGCTAGCGATGCAGTGCCTTGTGTCAGAGACCTGTGGCCCCTTAGAGACTAGCAAACCTGGTTTGCTAGAGATGCAGTGCCTGGTGTCAGGCCTGTGGCCCCTTAGAGACTAGCAAACCTGGTTTGCTAGAGATGCAGTGCCTGGTGTCAGGCCTGTGGCCCCTTAGAGACTAGCAAACCTGGTTTGCTAGAGATGCAGTGCCTGGTGTCAGGCCTGTGGCCCCTTAGAGACTAGCAAACCTGGTTTGCTAGAGATGCAGTGCCTGGTGTCAGGCCTGTGGCCCCTTAGAGACTAGCAAACCTGGTTTGCTAGAGATGCAGTGCCTGGTGTCAGAGACCTGTGGCCCCTTAGAGACTAGCAAACCTGGTTTGCTAGAGATGCAGTGCCTGGTGTCAGAGACCTGTGGCCCCTTAGAGACTAGCAAACTTGGTTTGCTAGAGATGCAGTGCCTGGTGTCAGAGACCTGTGGCCCCTTAGAGACTAGCAAACTTGGTTTGCTAGAGATGCAGTGCCTTGTGTCACAGACCTGTGGCCCCTTAGAGACTAGCAAACCTGGTTTGCTAGAGATGCAGTGCCTTGTGTCAGAGACCTGTGGCCCCTTAGAGACTAGCAAACTTGGTTTGCTAGAGATGCAGTGCCTTGTGTCAGAGACCTGTGGCCCCTTAGAGACTAGCAAACTTGGTTTGCTAGAGATGCAGTGCCTTGTGTCAGAGACCTGTGGCCCCTTAGAGACTAGCAAACTTGGTTTGCTAGCGATGCAGTGCCTTGTGTCACAGGCCTGTGGCCCCTTAGAGACTAGCAAACTTGGTTTGCTAGAGATGCAGTGCCTTGTGTCACAGGCCTGTGGCCCCTTAGAGACTAGCAAACTTGGTTTGCTAGCGATGCAGTGCCTTGTGTCACAGGCCTGTGGCCCCTTAGAGACTAGCAAACTTGGTTTGCTAGCGATGCAGTGCCTTGTGTCAGAGACCTGTGGCCCCTTAGAGACTAGCAAACCTGGTTTGCTAGCGATGCAGTGCCTTGTGTCAGAGACCTGTGGCCCCTTAGAGACTAGCAAACTTGGTTTGCTAGTGGTGCAGTGCCTTGTGTCACAGGCCTGTGGCCCCTTAGAGACTAGCAAACTTGGTTTGCTAGCGATGCAGTGCCTTGTGTCACAGGCCTGTGGCCCCTTAGAGACTAGCAAACTTGGTTTGCTAGCGATGCAGTGCCTTGTGTCACAGGCCTGTGGCCCCTTAGAGACTAGCAAACTTGGTTTGCTAGAGATGCAGTGCCTTGTGTCAGAGACCTGTGGCCCCTTAGAGACTAGCAATCCTGGTTTGCTAGAGATGCAGTGCCTTGTGTCAGAGGCCTGTGGCCCCTTAGAGACTAGCAAACCTGGTTTGCTAGCGATGCAGTGCCTTGTGTCAGAGACCTGTGGCCCCTTAGAGACTAGCAAACCTGGTTTGCTAGAGATGCAGTGCCTGGTGTCAGGCCTGTGGCCCCTTAGAGACTAGCAAACCTGGTTTGCTAGAGATGCAGTGCCTGGTGTCAGGCCTGTGGCCCCTTAGAGACTAGCAAACCTGGTTTGCTAGAGATGCAGTGCCTGGTGTCAGGCCTGTGGCCCCTTAGAGACTAGCAAACCTGGTTTGCTAGAGATGCAGTGCCTGGTGTCAGGCCTGTGGCCCCTTAGAGACTAGCAAACCTGGTTTGCTAGAGATGCAGTGCCTGGTGTCAGGCCTGTGGCCCCTTAGAGACTAGCAAACCTGGTTTGCTAGAGATGCAGTGCCTGGTGTCAGAGACCTGTGGCCCCTTAGAGACTAGCAAACCTGGTTTGCTAGAGATGCAGTGCCTGGTGTCAGGCCCCTGTGGCCCCTTAGAGACTAGCAAACCTGGTTTGCTAGAGATGCAGTGCCTGGTGTCAGGCCCCTGTGGCCCCTTAGAGACTAGCAAACCTGGTTTGCTAGCGATGCAGTGCCTTGTGTCAGAGACCTGTGGCCCCTTAGAGACTAGCAAACTTGGTTTGCTAGCGATGCAGTGCCTTGTGTCAGAGACCTGTGGCCCCTTAGAGACTAGCAAACTTGGTTTGCTAGAGATGCAGTGCCTGGTGTCAGAGGCCTGTGGCCCCTTAGAGACTAGCAAACCTGGTTTGCTAGAGATGCAGTGCCTGGTGTCAGAGGCCTGTGGCCCCTTAGAGACTAGCAAACCTGGTTTGCTAGAGATGCAGTGCCTGGTGTCACAGGCCTGTGGCCCCTTAGAGACTAGCAAACCTGGTTTGCTAGAGATGCAGTGCCTGGTGTCACAGACCTGTGGCCCCTTAGAGACTAGCAAACCTGGTTTGCTAGAGATGCAGTGCCTTGTGTCAGAGACCTGTGGCCCCTTAGAGACTAGCAAACTTGGTTTGCTAGAGATGCAGTGCCTTGTGTCAGAGACCTGTGGCCCCTTAGAGACTAGCAAACTTGGTTTGCTAGCGATGCAGTGCCTTGTGTCAGAGACCTGTGGCTCCTTAGAGACTAGCAAACTTGGTTTGCTAGAGATGCAGTGCCTTGTGTCAGAGACCTGTGGCCCCTTAGAGACTAGCAAACTTGGTTTGCTAGCGATGCAGTGCCTTGTGTCACAGACCTGTGGCCCCTTAGAGACTAGCAAACTTGGTTTGCTAGCGATGCAGTGCCTTGTGTCAGAGACCTGTGGCCCCTTAGAGACTAGCAAACTTGGTTTGCTAGAGATGCAGTGCCTTGTGTCAGAGACCTGTGGCCCCTTAGAGACTAGCAAACTTGGTTTGCTAGCGATGCAGTGCCTTGTGTCAGAGACCTGTGGCCCCTTAGAGACTAGCAAACCTGGTTTGCTAGCGATGCAGTGCCTTGTGTCAGAGACCTGTGGCCCCTTAGAGACTAGCAAACTTGGTTTGCTAGAGATGCAGTGCCTTGTGTCAGAGACCTGTGGCCCCTTAGAGACTAGCAAACTTGGTTTGCTAGAGATGCAGTGCCTTGTGTCAGAGACCTGTGGCCCCTTAGAGACTAGCAAACTTGGTTTGCTAGAGATGCAGTGCCTTGTGTCACAGACCTGTGGCCCCTTAGAGACTAGCAAACTTGGTTTGCTAGAGATGCAGTGCCTTGTGTCAGAGACCTGTGGCCCCTTAGAGACTAGCAAACTTGGTTTGCTAGAGATGCAGTGCCTTGTGTCAGAGACCTGTGGCCCCTTAGAGACTAGCAAACTTGGTTTGCTAGAGATGCAGTTCCTTGTGTCAGAGACCTGTGGCCCCTTAGAGACTAGCAAACCTGGTTTGCTAGCGATGCAGTGCCTTGTGTCAGAGACCTGTGGCCCCTTAGAGACTAGCAAACCTGGTTTGCTAGAGATGCAGTGCCTTGTGTCAGAGACCTGTGGCCCCTTAGAGACTAGCAAACCTGGTTTGCTAGAGATGCAGTGCCTGGTGTCAGAGACCTGTGGCCCCTTAGAGACAAGCAAACCTGGTTTGCTAGAGATGCAGTGCCTGGTGTCAGAGGCCTGTGGCCCATTAGAGACTAGCAAACCTGGTTTGCTAGAGATGCAGTGCCTGGTGTCAGGCCCCTGTGGCCCCTTAGAGACTAGCAAACCTGGTTTGCTAGAGATGCAGTGCCTGGTGTCAGGCCCCTGTGGCCCCTTAGAGACTAGCAAACCTGGTTTGCTAGAGATGCAGTGCCTGGTGTCAGGCCCCTGTGGCCCCTTAGAGACTAGCAAATCTGGTTTGCTAGAGATGCAGTGCCTGGTGTCAGGCCCCTGTGGCCCCTTAGAGACTAGCAAACCTGGTTTGCTAGAGATGGAGTGCCTGGTGTCAGGCCCCTGTGGCCCCTTAGAGACTAGCAAACCTGGTTTGCTAGAGATGCAGTGCCTGGTGTCAGGCCCCTGTGGCCCCTTAGAGACTAGCAAACCTGGTTTGCTAGAGATGCAGTGCCTGGTGTCAGGCCTGTGGCCCCTTAGAGACTAGCAAACCTGGTTTGCTAGAGATGCAGTGCCTGGTGTCAGGCCTGTGGCCTCTTAGAGACTAGCAAACCTGGTTTGCTAGAGATGCAGTGCCTTGTGTCAGAGACCTGTGGCCCCTTAGAGACTAGCAAACTTGGTTTGCTAGAGATGCAGTGCCTTGTGTCAGAGACCTGTGGCCCCTTAGAGACTAGCAAACTTGGTTTGCTAGCGATGCAGTGCCTTGTGTCAGAGACCTGTGGCTCCTTAGAGACTAGCAAACTTGGTTTGCTAGAGATGCAGTGCCTTGTGTCAGAGACCTGTGGCCCCTTAGAGACTAGCAAACTTGGTTTGCTAGCGATGCAGTGCCTTGTGTCACAGACCTGTGGCCCCTTAGAGACTAGCAAACTTGGTTTGCTAGCGATGCAGTGCCTTGTGTCAGAGACCTGTGGCCCCTTAGAGACTAGCAAACTTGGTTTGCTAGAGATGCAGTGCCTTGTGTCAGAGACATGTGGCCCCTTAGAGACTAGCAAACTTGGTTTGCTAGCGATGCAGTGCCTTGTGTCAGAGACCTGTGGCCCCTTAGAGACTAGCAAACCTGGTTTGCTAGCGATGCAGTGCCTTGTGTCAGAGACCTGTGGCCCCTTAGAGACTAGCAAACTTGGTTTGCTAGAGATGCAGTGCCTTGTGTCAGAGACCTGTGGCCCCTTAGAGACTAGCAAACTTGGTTTGCTAGAGATGCAGTGCCTTGTGTCAGAGACCTGTGGCCCCTTAGAGACTAGCAAACTTGGTTTGCTAGAGATGCAGTGCCTTGTGTCACAGACCTGTGGCCCCTTAGAGACTAGCAAACTTGGTTTGCTAGAGATGCAGTGCCTTGTGTCAGAGACCTGTGGCCCCTTAGAGACTAGCAAACTTGGTTTGCTAGAGATGCAGTGCCTTGTGTCAGAGACCTGTGGCCCCTTAGAGACTAGCAAACTTGGTTTGCTAGAGATGCAGTTCCTTGTGTCAGAGACCTGTGGCCCCTTAGAGACTAGCAAACCTGGTTTGCTAGCGATGCAGTGCCTTGTGTCAGAGACCTGTGGCCCCTTAGAGACTAGCAAACCTGGTTTGCTAGAGATGCAGTGCCTTGTGTCAGAGACCTGTGGCCCCTTAGAGACTAGCAAACCTGGTTTGCTAGAGATGCAGTGCCTGGTGTCAGAGACCTGTGGCCCCTTAGAGACAAGCAAACCTGGTTTGCTAGAGATGCAGTGCCTGGTGTCAGAGGCCTGTGGCCCATTAGAGACTAGCAAACCTGGTTTGCTAGAGATGCAGTGCCTGGTGTCAGGCCCCTGTGGCCCCTTAGAGACTAGCAAACCTGGTTTGCTAGAGATGCAGTGCCTGGTGTCAGGCCCCTGTGGCCCCTTAGAGACTAGCAAACCTGGTTTGCTAGAGATGCAGTGCCTGGTGTCAGGCCCCTGTGGCCCCTTAGAGACTAGCAAATCTGGTTTGCTAGAGATGCAGTGCCTGGTGTCAGGCCCCTGTGGCCCCTTAGAGACTAGCAAACCTGGTTTGCTAGAGATGGAGTGCCTGGTGTCAGGCCCCTGTGGCCCCTTAGAGACTAGCAAACCTGGTTTGCTAGAGATGCAGTGCCTGGTGTCAGGCCCCTGTGGCCCCTTAGAGACTAGCAAACCTGGTTTGCTAGAGATGCAGTGCCTGGTGTCAGGCCTGTGGCCCCTTAGAGACTAGCAAACCTGGTTTGCTAGAGATGCAGTGCCTGGTGTCAGGCCTGTGGCCTCTTAGAGACTAGCAAACCTGGTTTGCTAGAGATGCAGTGCCTGGTGTCAGGCCTGTGGCCCCTTAGAGACTAGCAAACCTGGTTTGCTAGAGATGCAGTGCCTGGTGTCAGGCCTGTGGCCCCTTAGAGACTAGCAAACCTGGTTTGCTAGAGATGCAGTGCCTGGTGTCAGGCCTGTGGCCCCTTAGAGACTAGCAAACCTGGTTTGCTAGAGATGCAGTGCCTGGTGTCACAGACCTGTGGCCCCTTAGAGACTAGCAAACTTGGTTTGCTAGAGATGCAGTGCCTGGTGTCAGGCCTGTGGCCCCTTAGAGACTAGCAAACTTGGTTTGCTAGCGATGCAGTGCCTTGTGTCACAGACCTGTGGCCCCTTAGAGACTAGCAAACTTGGTTTGCTAGAGATGCAGTGCCTTGTGTCAGAGACCTGTGGCCCCTTAGAGACTAGAAAACTTGGTTTGCTAGCGATGCAGTGCCTTGTGTCAGAGACCTGTGGCCCCTTAGAGACTAGCAAACCTGGTTTGCTAGAGATGCAGTGCCTGGTGTCAGGCCTGTGGCCCCTTAGAGACTAGCAAACCTGGTTTGCTAGAGATGCAGTGCCTGGTGTCACAGACCTGTGGCCCCTTAGAGACTAGCAAACTTGGTTTGCTAGAGATGCAGTGCCTGGTGTCAGGCCTGTGGCCCCTTAGAGACTAGCAAACTTGGTTTGCTAGCGATGCAGTGCCTTGTGTCACAGACCCCTTAGAGACTAGCAAACTTGGTTTGCTAGAGATGCAGTGCCTTGTGTCAGAGACCTGTGGCCCCTTAGAGACTAGCAAACTTGGTTTGCTAGCGATGCAGTGCCTGTGTGTCAGAGACCTGTGGCCCCTTAGAGACTAGCAAACCTGGTTTGCTAGAGATGCAGTGCCTGGTGTCAGGCCTGTGGCCCCTTAGAGACTAGCAAACCTTGGTTTGCTAGAGATGCAAGTGCCTGGTGTCAGAGACCTGTGGCCCCTTTAGAGACTAGCAAACCTTGGTTTGCTAGAGATGCAGTGCCTTGTGTCAGAGACCTGTGGCCCCTTAGAGACTAGCAAACCTGGTTTGCTAGAGATGCAGTGCCTGGTGTCAGGCCTGTGGCCCCTTAGAGACTAGCAAACCTGGTTTGCTAGAGATGCAGTGCCTGGTGTCACAGACCTGTGGCCCCTTAGAGACTAGCAAACTTGGTTTGCTAGAGATGCAGTGCCTGGTGTCAGGCCTGTGGCCCCTTAGAGACTAGCAAACTTGGTTTGCTAGCGATGCAGTGCCTTGTGTCACAGACCTGTGGCCCCTTAGAGACTAGCAAACTTGGTTTGCTAGAGATGCAGTGCCTTGTGTCAGAGACCTGTGGCCCCTTAGAGACTAGCAAACTTGGTTTGCTAGCGATGCAGTGCCTTGTGTCAGAGACCTGTGGCCCCTTAGAGACTAGCAAACCTTGGTTTGCTAGAGATGCAGTGCCTGGTGTCAGGCCTGTGGCCCCTTAGAGACTAGCAAACCTGGTTTGCTAGAGATGCAGTGCCTGGTGTCAGGCCTGTGGCCCCTTAGAGACTAGCAAACCTGGTTTGCTAGAGATGCAGTGCCTGGTGTCAGAGACCTGTGGCCCCTTAGAGACTAGCAAACCTGGTTTGCTAGAGATGCAGTGCCTGGTGTCAGAGACCTGTGGCCCCTTAGAGACTAGCAAACTTGGTTTGCTAGAGATGCAGTGCCTGGTGTCAGAGACCTGTGGCCCCTTAGAGACTAGCAAACTTGGTTTGCTAGAGATGCAGTGCCTTGTGTCAGAGACCTGTGGCCCCTTAGAGACTAGCAAACTTGGTTTGCTAGCGATGCAGTGCCTTGTGTCAGAGACCTGTGGCCCCTTAGAGACTAGCAAACCTGGTTTGCTAGAGATGCAGTGCCTGGTGTCAGGCCTGTGGCCCCTTAGAGACTAGCAAACCTGGTTTGCTAGAGATGCAGTGCCTGGTGTCACAGACCTGTGGCCCCTTAGAGACTAGCAAACTTGGTTTGCTAGAGATGCAGTGCCTGGTGTCAGGCCTGTGGCCCCTTAGAGACTAGCAAACTTGGTTTGCTAGCGATGCAGTGCCTTGTGTCACAGACCTGTGGCCCCTTAGAGACTAGCAAACTTGGTTTGCTAGAGATGCAGTGCCTTGTGTCAGAGACCTGTGGCCCCTTAGAGACTAGCAAACTTGGTTTGCTAGCGATGCAGTGCCTTGTGTCAGAGACCTGTGGCCCCTTAGAGACTAGCAAACCTGGTTTGCTAGAGATGCAGTGCCTGGTGTCAGGCCTGTGGCCCCTTAGAGACTAGCAAACCTGGTTTGCTAGAGATGCAGTGCCTGGTGTCAGGCCTGTGGCCCCCTTAGAGACTAGCAAACCTGGTTTGCTAGAGATGCAGTGCCTGGTGTCAGGCCTGTGGCCCCTTAGAGACTAGCAAACCTGGTTTGCTAGAGATGCAGTGCCTGGTGTCAGAGGCCTGTGGCCCCTTAGAGACTAGCAAACCTGGTTTGCTAGAGATGCAGTGCCTGGTGTCAGAGACCTGTGGCCCCTTAGAGACTAGCAAACCTGGTTTGCTAGAGATGCAGTGCCTGGTGTCAGAGACCTGTGGCCCCTTAGAGACTAGCAAACTTGGTTTGCTAGAGATGCAGTGCCTGGTGTCAGAGACCTGTGGCCCCTTAGAGACTAGCAAACTTGGTTTGCTAGAGATGCAGTGCCTTGTGTCACAGACCTGTGGCCCCTTAGAGACTAGCAAACCTGGTTTGCTAGAGATGCAGTGCCTTGTGTCAGAGACCTGTGGCCCCTTAGAGACTAGCAAACTTGGTTTGCTAGCGATGCAGTGCCTTGTGTCACAGGCCTGTGGCCCCTTAGAGACTAGCAAACTTGGTTTGCTAGCGATGCAGTGCCTTGTGTCACAGGCCTGTGGCCCCTTAGAGACTAGCAAACTTGGTTTGCTAGCGATGCAGTGCCTTGTGTCACAGGCCTGTGGCCCCTTAGAGACTAGCAAACTTGGTTTGCTAGAGATGCAGTGCCTTGTGTCAGAGACCTGTGGCCCCTTAGAGACTAGCAATCCTGGTTTGCTAGAGATGCAGTGCCTTGTGTCAGAGGCCTGTGGCCCCCTTAGAGACTAGCAAACCTGGTTTGCTAGCGATGCAGTGCCTTGTGTCAGAGACCTGTGGCCCCTTAGAGACTAGCAAACCTGGTTTGCTAGAGATGCAGTGCCTGGTGTCAGGCCTGTGGCCCTTAGAGACTAGCAAACCTGGTTTGCTAGAGATGCAGTGCCTGGTGTCAGGCCTGTGGCCCCTTAGAGACTAGCAAACCTGGTTTGCTAGAGATGCAGTGCCTGGTGTCAGGCCTGTGGCCCCTTAGAGACTAGCAAACCTGGTTTGCTAGAGATGCAGTGCCTGGTGTCAGGCCTGTGGCCCCTTAGAGACTAGCAAACCTGGTTTGCTAGAGATGCAGTGCCTGGTGTCAGGCCTGTGGCCACTTAGAGACTAGCAAACCTGGTTTGCTAGAGATGCAGTGCCTGGTGTCAGAGACCTGTGGCCCCTTAGAGACTAGCAAACCTGGTTTGCTAGAGATGCAGTGCCTTGTGTCAGAGACCTGTGGCCCCTTAGAGACTAGCAAACTTGGTTTGCTAGCGATGCAGTGCCTGGTGTCAGAGACCTGTGGCCCCTTAGAGACTAGCAAACCTGGTTTGCTAGCGATGCAGTGCCTTGTGTCAGAGACCTGTGGCCCCTTAGAGACTAGCAAACTTGGTTTGCTAGCGATGCAGTGCCTTGTGTCAGAGACCTGTGGCCCCTTAGAGACTAGCAAACCTGGTTTGCTAGCGATGCAGTGCCTTGTGTCAGAGACCTGTGGCCCCTTAGAGACTAGCAAACTTGGTTTGCTAGAGATGCAGTGCCTTGTGTCAGAGACCTGTGGCCCCTTAGAGACTAGCAAACTTGGTTTGCTAGAGATGCAGTGCCTGGTGTCAGAGACCTGTGGCCCCTTAGAGACTAGCAAACTTGGTTTGCTAGAGATGCAGTGCCTGGTGTCAGAGACCTGTGGCCCCTTAGAGACTAGCAAACTTGGTTTGCTAGCGATGCAGTGCCTTGTGTCAGAGACCTGTGGCCCCTTAGAGACTAGCAAACCTGGTTTGCTAGCGATGCAGTGCCTTGTGTCAGAGACCTGTGGCCCCTTAGAGACTAGCAAACTTGGTTTGCTAGAGATGCAGTGCCTTGTGTCAGAGACCTGTGGCCCCTTAGAGACTAGCAAACTTGGTTTGCTAGAGATGCAGTGCCTGGTGTCAGAGACCTGTGGCCCTTAGAGACTAGCAAACTTGGTTTGCTAGAGATGCAGTGCCTGGTGTCAGAGACCTGTGGCCCCTTAGAGACTAGCAAACCTGGTTTGCTAGAGATGCAGTGCCTGGTGTCAGAGACCTGTGGCCCCTTAGAGACTAGCAAACCTGGTTTGCTAGAGATGCAGTGCCTGGTGTCAGAGACCTGTGGCCCCTTAGAGACTAGCAAACCTGGTTTGCTAGAGATGCAGTGCCTGGTGTCAGACCTGTGGCCCCTTAGAGACTAGCAAACCTGGTTTGCTAGAGATGCAGTGCCTGGTGTCAGGCCTGTGGCCCCTTAGAGACTAGCAAACCTGGTTTGCTAGAGATGCAGTGCCTGGTGTCAGGCCTGTGGCCCCTTAGAGACTAGCAAACCTGGTTTGCTAGAGATGCAGTGCCTGGTGTCAGGCCTGTGGCCCCTTAGAGACTAGCAAACCTGGTTTGCTAGAGATGCAGTGCCTGGTGTCAGGCCTGTGGCCCCTTAGAGACTAGCAAACCTGGTTTGCTAGAGATGCAGTGCCTGGTGTCAGGCCTGTGGCCCCTTAGAGACTAGCAAACCTGGTTTGCTAGAGATGCAGTGCCTGGTGGGCCTGTGGCCCACCCTTAGAGACTAGCAAACCTGGTTTGCTAGAGATGCAGTGCCTGGTGTCAGGCCTGTGGCCCCTTAGAGACTAGCAAACCTGGTTTGCTAGAGATGCAGTGCCTGGTGTCAGGCCTGTGGCCCCTTAGAGACTAGCAAACCTGGTTTGCTAGAGATGCAGTGCCTGGTGTCAGGCCTGTGGCCCCTTAGAGACTAGCAAACCTGGTTTGCTAGAGATGCAGTGCCTGGTGTCAGGCCTGTGGCCCCTTAGAGACTAGCAAACCTGGTTTGCTAGAGATGCAGTGCCTGGTGTCAGGCCTGTGGCCCCTTAGAGACTAGCAAACCTGGTTTGCTAGAGATGCAGTGCCTGGTGTCAGGCCTGTGGCCCCTTAGAGACTAGCAAACCTGGTTTGCTAGAGATGCAGTGCCTGGTGTCAGGCCTGTGGCCCCTTAGAGACTAGCAAACCTGGTTTGCTAGAGATGCAGTGCCTGGTGTCAGGCCTGTGGCCCCTTAGAGACTAGCAAACCTGGTTTGCTAGAGATGCAGTGCCTGGTGTCAGGCCTGTGGCCCCTTAGAGACTAGCAAACCTGGTTTGCTAGAGATGCAGTGCCTGGTGTCAGGCCTGTGGCCCCTTAGAGACTAGCAAACCTGGTTTGCTAGAGATGCAGTGCCTGGTGTCAGGCCTGTGGCCCCTTAGAGACTAGCAAACCTGGTTTGCTAGAGATGCAGTGCCTGGTGTCAGGCCTGTGGCCCCTTAGAGACTAGCAAACCTGGTTTGCTAGAGATGCAGTGCCTGGTGTCAGGCCTGTGGCCCCTTAGAGACTAGCAAACCTGGTTTGCTAGAGATGCAGTGCCTGGAGTCAGGCCTGTGGCCCCTTAGAGACTAGCAAACCTGGTTTGCTAGAGATGCAGTGCCTGGTGTCAGGCCTGTGGCCACTTAGAGACTAGCAAACCTGGTTTGCTAGAGATGCAGTGCCTGGTGTCAGGCCTGTGGCCCCTTAGAGACTAGCAAACCTGGTTTGCTAGAGATGCAGTGCCTGGTGTCAGAGACCTGTGGCCCCTTAGAGACTAGCAAACCTGGTTTGCTAGAGATGCAGTGCCTGGTGTCAGAGATCTGTGGCCCCTTAGAGACTAGCAAACCTGGTTTGCTAGAGATGCAGTGCCTGGTGTCAGAGACCTGTGGCCCCTTAGAGACTAGCAAACCTGGTTTGCTAGAGATGCAGTGCCTGGTGTCAGAGACCTGTGGCCCCTTAGAGACTAGCAAACCTGGTTTGCTAGAGATGCAGTGCCTTGTGTCAGAGACCTGTGGCCCCTTAGAGACTAGCAAACTTGGTTTGCTAACGATGCAGTGCCTTGTGTCAGAGACCTGTGGCCCCTTAGAGACTAGCAAACTTGGTTTGCTAGAGATGCAGTGCCTGGTGTCAGAGACCTGTGGCCCCTTAGAGACTAGCAAACCTGCTTTGCTAGAGATGCAGTGCCTTGTGTCAGAGACCTGTGGCCCCTTAGAGACTAGCAAACCTGGTTTGCTAGAGATGCAGTGCCTTGTGTCAGAGACCTGTGGCCCCTTAGAGACTAGCAAACTTGGTTTGCTAGCGATGCAGTGCCTGGTGTCAGGCCTGTGGCCCCTTAGAGACTAGCAAACCTGGTTTGCTAGAGATGCAGTGCCTGGTGTCAGGCCTGTGGCCCCTTAGAGACTAGCAAACCTGGTTTGCTAGAGATGCAGTGCCTGGTGTCAGGCCTGTGGCCCCTTAAGACTAGCAAACCTGGTTTGCTAGAGATGCAGTGCCTGGTGTCAGGCCTGTGGCCCCTTAGAGACTAGCAAACCTGGTTTGCTAGAGATGCAGTGCCTGGTGTCAGGCCTGTGGCCCCTTAGAGACTAGCAAACTTGGTTTGCTAGAGATGCAGTGCCTTGTGTCAGAGACCTGTGGCCCCTTAGAGACTAGCAAACTTGGTTTGCTAGCGATGCAGTGCCTTGTGTCAGAGACCTGTGGCCCCTTAGAGACCAGCAAACTTGGTTTGCTAGCGATGCAGTGCCTTGTGTCACAGACCTGTGGCCCCTTAGAGACTAGCAAACCTGGTTTGCTAGAGATGCAGTGCCTTGTGTCAGAGACCTGTGGCCCCTTAGAGACTAGCAAACTTGGTTTGCTAGCGATGCAGTGCCTTGTGTCAGAGACCTGTGGCCCCTTAGAGACTAGCAAACTTGGTTTGCTAGCGATGCAGTGCCTTGTGTCACAGACCTGTGGCCCCTTAGAGACTAGCAAACTTGGTTTGCTAGCGATGCAGTGCCTTGTGTCAGAGACCTGTGGCCCCTTAGAGACTAGCAAACTTGGTTTGCTAGCGATGCAGTGCCTTGTTTCACAGACCTGTGGCCCCTTAGAGACTAGCAAACCTGGTTTGGTAGCGATGCAGTGCCTTGTGTCGGAGACCTGTGGCCCCTTAGAGACTAGCAAACCTGGTTTGCTAGCGATGCAGTGCCTGGTGTCAGGCCTGTGGCCCCTTAGAGACTAGCAAACCTGGTTTGCTAGCGATGCAGTGCCTGGTGTCAGGCCCCTGTGGCCCCTTAGAGACTAGCAAACTTGGTTTGCTAGCGATGCAGTGCCTTGTGTCACAGACCTGTGGCCCCTTAGAGACTAGCAAACCTGGTTTGCTAGAGATGCAGTGCCTTGTGTCACAGACCTGTGGCCCCTTAGAGACTAGCAAACCTGGTTTGCTAGCGATGCAGTGCCTGGTGTCAGGCCTGTGGCCCCTTAGAGACTAGCAAACCTGGTTTGCTAGCGATGCAGTGCCTGGTGTCAGGCCCCTGTAGCCCCTTAGAGACTAGCAAACCTGGTTTGCTAGAGATGCAGTGCCTGGTGTCAGGCCTGTGGCCCCTTAGAGACTAGCAAACCTGGTTTGCTAGAGATGCAGTGCCTGGTGTCAGGCCTGTGGCCCCTTAGAGACTAGCAAACCTGGTTTGCTAGAGATGCAGTGCCTGGTGTCAGAGACCTGTGGCCCCTTAGAGACTAGCAAACCTGGTTTGCTAGAGATGCAGTGCCTTGTGTCAGAGACCTGTGGCCCCTTAGAGACTAGCAAACTTGGTTTGCTAACGATGCAGTGCCTTGTGTCAGAGACCTGTGGCCCCTTAGAGACTAGCAAACTTGGTTTGCTAGAGATGCAGTGCCTGGTGTCAGAGACCTGTGGCCCCTTAGAGACTAGCAAACCTGGTTTGCTAGAGATGCAGTGCCTTGTGTCAGAGACCTGTGGCCCCTTAGAGACTAGCAAACCTGGTTTGCTAGAGATGCAGTGCCTTGTGTCAGAGACCTGTGGCCCCTTAGAGACTAGCAAACTTGGTTTGCTAGCGATGCAGTGCCTGGTGTCAGGCCTGTGGCCCCTTAGAGACTAGCAAACCTGGTTTGCTAGAGATGCAGTGCCTGGTGTCAGGCCTGTGGCCCCTTAGAGACTAGCAAACCTGGTTTGCTAGAGGTGCAGTGCCTGGTGTCAGGCCTGTGGCCCCTTAAGACTAGCAAACCTGGTTTGCTAGAGATGCAGTGCCTGGTGTCAGGCCTGTGGCCCCTTAGAGACTAGCAAACCTGGTTTGCTAGAGATGCAGTGCCTGGTGTCAGGCCTGTGGCCCCTTAGAGACTAGCAAACTTGGTTTGCTAGAGATGCAGTGCCTTGTGTCAGAGACCTGTGGCCCCTTAGAGACTAGCAAACTTGGTTTGCTAGCGATGCAGTGCCTTGTGTCAGAGACCTGTGGCCCCTTAGAGACCAGCAAACTTGGTTTGCTAGCGATGCAGTGCCTTGTGTCACAGACCTGTGGCCCCTTAGAGACTAGCAAACCTGGTTTGCTAGAGATGCAGTGCCTTGTGTCAGAGACCTGTGGCCCCTTAGAGACTAGCAAACTTGTTTTGCTAGCGATGCAGTGCCTTGTGTCAGAGACCTGTGGCCCCTTAGAGACTAGCAAACTTGGTTTGCTAGCGATGCAGTGCCTTGTGTCACAGACCTGTGGCCCCTTAGAGACTAGCAAACTTGGTTTGCTAGCGATGCAGTGCCTTGTGTCAGAGACCTGTGGCCCCTTAGAGACTAGCAAACTTGGTTTGCTAGCGATGCAGTGCCTTGTTTCACAGACCTGTGGCACCTTAGAGACTAGCAAACCTGGTTTGGTAGCGATGCAGTGCCTTGTGTCGGAGACCTGTGGCCCCTTAGAGACTAGCAAACCTGGTTTGCTAGCGATGCAGTGCCTGGTGTCAGGCCTGTGGCCCCTTAGAGACTAGCAAACCTGGTTTGCTAGCGATGCAGTGCCTGGTGTCAGGCCCCTGTGGCCCCTTAGAGACTAGCAAACTTGGTTTGCTAGCGATGCAGTGCCTTGTGTCACAGACCTGTGGCCCCTTAGAGACTAGCAAACCTGGTTTGCTAGCGATGCAGTGCCTTGTGTCACAGACCTGTGGCCCCTTAGAGACTAGCAAACCTGGTTTGCTAGCGATGCAGTGCCTGGTGTCAGGCCTGTGGCCCCTTAGAGACTAGCAAACCTGGTTTGCTAGCGATGCAGTGCCTGGTGTCAGGCCCCTGTGGCCCCTTAGAGACTAGCAAACCTGGTTTGCTAGAGATGCAGTGCCTGGTGTCAGGCCTGTGGCCCCTTAGAGACTAGCAAACCTGGTTTGCTAGAGATGCAGTGCCTGGTGTAAGGCCTGTGGCCCCTTAGAGACTAGCAAACCTGGTTTGCTAGAGATGCAGTGCCTGGTGTCAGAGACCTGTGGCCCCTTAGAGACTAGCAAACTTGGTTTGCTAGCGATGCAGTGCCTTGTGTCAGAGACCTGTGGCCCCTTAGAGACTAGCAAACTTGGTTTGCTAGAGATGCAGTGCCTTGTGTCAGAGACCTGTGGCCCCTTAGAGACTAGCAAACTTGGTTTGCTAGCGATGCAGTGCCTTGTGTCAGAGACCTGTGGCCCCTTAGAGACTAGCAAACTTGGTTTGCTAGAGATGCAGTGCCTTGAGTCAGAGACCTGTGGCCCCTTAGAGACTAGCAAACTTGGTTTGCTAGAGATGCAGTGCCTGGTGTCAGGCCTGTGGCCCCTTAGAGACTAGCAAACTTGGTTTGCTAGAGATGCAGTGCCTGGTGTCAGGCCTGTGGCCCCTTAGAGACTAGCAAACCTGGTTTGCTAGAGATGCAGTGCCTGGTGTCAGGCCTGTGGCCCCTTAGAGACTAGCAAACTTGGTTTGCTAGAGATGCAGTGCCTTGTGTCACAGACCTGTGGCCCCTTAGAGACTAGCAAACCTGGTTTGCTAGAGATGCAGTACCTTGTGTCAGAGACCTGTGGCCCCTTAGAGACTAGCAAACTTGGTTTGCTAGCGATGCAGTGCCTTGTGTCAGAGACCTGTGGCCCCTTAGAGACTAGCAAACTTGGTTTGCTAGAGATGCAGTGCCTTGTGTCAGAGACCTGTGGCCCCTTAGAGACTAGCAAACCTGGTTTGCTAGCGATGCAGTGCCTTGTGTCACAGGCCTGTGGCCCCTTAGAGACTAGCAAACCTGGTTTGCTAGCGATGCAGTGCCTTGTGTCAGAGACCTGTGGCCCCTTAGAGACTAGCAAACCTGGTTTGCTAGCGATGCAGTGCCTTGTGTCACAGGCCTGTGGCCCCTTAGAGACTAGCAAACCTGGTTTGCTAGCGATGCAGTGCCTTGTGTCAGAGACCTGTGGCCCCTTAGAGACTAGGAAACCTGGTTTGCTAGAGATGCAGTGCCTTGTGTCAGAGACCTGTGGCCCCTTAGAGACTAGCAAACTTGGTTTGCTAGAGATGCAGTGCCTTGTGTCAGAGACCTGTGGCCCCTTAGAGACTAGCAAACTTTGTTTGCTAGAGATGCAGTGCCTTGTGTCAGAGACCTGTGGCCCCTTAGAGACTAGCAAACTTGGTTTGCTAGCGATGCAGTGCCTTGTGTCAGAGACCTGTGGCCCCTTAGAGACTAGCAAACTTGGTTTGCTAGAGATGCAGTGCCTGGTGTCAGAGACCTGTGGCCCCTTAGAGACTAGCAAACTTGGTTTGCTAGAGATGCAGTGCCTGGTGTCACAGACCTGTGGCCCCTTAGAGACTAGCAAACCTGGTTTGCTAGAGATGCAGTGCCTTGTGTCACAGACCTGTGGCCCCTTAGAGACTAGCAAACCTGGTTTGCTAGAGATGCAGTGCCTTGTGTCAGAGACCTGTGGCCCCTTAGAGACTAGCAAACTTGGTTTGCTAGAGATGCAGTGCCTTGTGTCACAGGCCTGTGGCCCCTTAGAGACTAGCAAACTTGGTTTGCTAGCGATGCAGTGCCTTGTGTCACAGGCCTGTGGCCCCTTAGAGACTAGCAAACTTGGTTTGCTAGCGATGCAGTGCCTTGTGTCAGAGACCTGTGGCCCCTTAGAGACTAGCAAACCTGGTTTGCTAGCGATGCAGTGCCTTGTGTCAGAGACCTGTGGCCCCTTAGAGACTAGCAAACCTGGTTTGCTAGCGATGCAGTGCCTTGGTTCACAGGCCTGTGGCCCCTTAGAGACTAGCAAACTTGGTTTGCTAGCGATGCAGTGCCTTGTGTCACAGGCCTGTGGCCCCTTAGAGACTAGCAAACTTGGTTTGCTAGCGATGCAGTGCCTTGTGTCACAGGCCTGTGGCCCCTTAGAGACTAGCAAACTTGGTTTGCTAGCGATGCAGTGCCTTGTGTCACAGGCCTGTGGCCCCTTAGAGACTAGCAAACTTGGTTTACTAGAGATGCAGTGCCTTGTGTCAGAGACCTGTGGCCCCTTAGAGACTAGCAATCCTGGTTTGCTAGAGATGCAGTGCCTTGTGTCAGAGGCCTGTGACCCCTTAGAGACTAGCAAACCTGGTTTGCTAGAGATGCAGTGCCTGGTGTCAGGCCTGTGGCCCCTTAGAGACTAGCAAACCTGGTTTGCTAGAGATGCAGTGCCTGGTGTCAGGCCTGTGGCCCCTTAGAGACTAGCAAACCTGGTTTGCTAGAGATGCAGTGCCTGGTGTCAGAGACCTGTGGCCCCTTAGAGACTAGCAAACCTGGTTTGCTAGAGATGCAGTGCCTGGTGTCAGAGACCTGTGGCCCCTTAGAGACTAGCAAACTTGGTTTGCTAGAGATGCAGTGCCTGGTGTCAGAGACCTGTGGCCCCTTAGAGACTAGCAAACTTGGTTTGCTAGAGATGCAGTGCCTGGTGTCACAGACCTGTGGCCCCTTAGAGACTAGCAAACCTGGTTTGCTAGAGATGCAGTGCCTTGTGTCACAGACCTGTGGCCCCTTAGAGACTAGCAAACCTGGTTTGCTAGAGATGCAGTGCCTTGTGTCAGAGACCTGTGGCCCCTTAGAGACTAGCAAACTTGGTTTGCTAGAGATGCAGTGCCTTGTGTCACAGGCCTGTGGCCCCTTAGAGACTAGCAAACTTGGTTTGCTAGCGATGCAGTGCCTTGTGTCACAGGCCTGTGGCCCCTTAGAGACTAGCAAACTTGGTTTGCTAGCGATGCAGTGCCTTGTGTCAGAGACCTGTGGCCCCTTAGAGACTAGCAAACCTGGTTTGCTAGCGATGCAGTGCCTTGTGTCAGAGACCTGTGGCCCCTTAGAGACTAGCAAACCTGGTTTGCTAGCGATGCAGTGCCTTGTGTCACAGGCCTGTGGCCCCTTAGAGACTAGCAAACTTGGTTTGCTAGCGATGCAGTGCCTTGTGTCACAGGCCTGTGGCCCCTTAGAGACTAGCAAACTTGGTTTGCTAGCGATGCAGTGCCTTGTGTCACAGGCCTGTGGCCCCTTAGAGACTAACAAACTTGGTTTGCTAGCGATGCAGTGCCTTGTGTCACAGGCCTGTGGCCCCTTAGAGACTAGCAAACTTGGTTTACTAGAGATGCAGTGCCTTGTGTCAGAGACCTGTGGCCCCTTAGAGACTAGCAATCCTGGTTTGCTAGAGATGCAGTGCCTTGTGTCAGAGGCCTGTGGCCCCTTAGAGACTAGCAAACCTGGTTTGCTAGCGATGCAGTGCCTTGTGTCAGAGACCTGTGGCCACTTAGAGACTAGCAAACCTGGTTTGCTAGCGATGCAGTGCCTTGTGTCAGAGACCTGTGGCCCCTTAGAGACTAGCAAACCTGGTTTGCTAGAGATGCAGTGCCTGGTGTCAGGCCTGTGGCCCCTTAGAGACTAGCAAACCTGGTTTGCTAGAGATGCAGTGCCTGGTGTCAGGCCTGTGGCCCCTTAGAGACTAGCAAACCTGGTTTGCTAGAGATGCAGTGCCTGGTGTCAGAGACCTGTGGCCCCTTAGAGACTAGCAAACCTGGTTTGCTAGAGATGCAGTGCCTGGTGTCAGAGACCTGTGGCCCCTTAGAGACTAGCAAACCTGGTTTGCTAGAGATGCAGTGCCTGGTGTCAGGCCTGTGGCCCCTTAGAGACTAGCAAACCTGGTTTGCTAGAGATGCAGTGCCTGGTGTCAGGCCTGTGGCCCCTTAGAGACTAGCAAACCTGGTTTGCTAGAGATGCAGTGCCTGGTGTCAGAGACCTGTGGCCCCTTAGAGACTAGCAAACCTGGTTTGCTAGAGATGCAGTGCCTGGTGTCAGAGACCTGTGGCCCCTTAGAGACTAGCAAACTTGGTTTGCTAGAGATGCAGTGCCTGGTGTCAGAGACCTGTGGCCCCTTAGAGACTAGCAAACTTGGTTTGCTAGAGATGCAGTGCCTGGTGTCACAGACCTGTGGCCCCTTAGAGACTAGCAAACCTGGTTTGCTAGAGATGCAGTGCCTTGTGTCACAGACCTGTGGCCCCTTAGAGACTAGCAAACCTGGTTTGCTAGAGATGCAGTGCCTTGTGTCAGAGACCTGTGGCCCCTTAGAGACTAGCAAACTTGGTTTGCTAGAGATGCAGTGCCTTGTGTCACAGGCCTGTGGCCCCTTAGAGACTAGCAAACTTGGTTTGCTAGCGATGCAGTGCCTTGTGTCACAGGCCTGTGGCCCCTTAGAGACTAGCAAACTTGGTTTGCTAGCGATGCAGTGCCTTGTGTCAGAGACCTGTGGCCCCTTAGAGACTAGCAAACCTGGTTTGCTAGCGATGCAGTGCCTTGTGTCAGAGACCTGTGGCCCCTTAGAGACTAGCAAACCTGGTTTGCTAGCGATGCAGTGCCTTGTGTCACAGGCCTGTGGCCCCTTAGAGACTAGCAAACTTGGTTTGCTAGCGATGCAGTGCCTTGTGTCACAGGCCTGTGGCCCCTTAGAGACTAGCAAACTTGGTTTGCTAGCGATGCAGTGCCTTGTGTCACAGGCCTGTGGCCCCTTAGAGACTAGCAAACTTGGTTTGCTAGAGATGCAGTGCCTTGTGTCACAGGCCTGTGGCCCCTTAGAGACTAGCAAACTTGGTTTACTAGAGATGCAGTGCCTTGTGTCAGAGACCTGTGGCCCCTTAGAGACTAGCAATCCTGGTTTGCTAGAGATGCAGTGCCTTGTGTCAGAGGCCTGTGGCCCCTTAGAGACTAGCAAACCTGGTTTGCTAGCGATGCAGTGCCTTGTGTCAGAGACCTGTGGCCCCTTAGAGACTAGCAAACCTGGTTTGCTAGCGATGCAGTGCCTTGTGTCAGAGACCTGTGGCCCCTTAGAGACTAGCAAACCTGGTTTGCTAGAGATGCAGTGCCTGGTGTCAGGCCTGTGGCCCCTTAGAGACTAGCAAACCTGGTTTGCTAGAGATGCAGTGCCTGGTGTCAGGCCTGTGGCCCCTTAGAGACTAGCAAACCTGGTTTGCTAGAGATGCAGTGCCTGGTGTCAGGCCTGTGGCCCCTTAGAGACTAGCAAACCTGGTTTGCTAGAGATGCAGTGCCTGGTGTCAGGCCTGTGGCCCCTTAGAGACTAGCAAACCTGGTTTGCTAGAGATGCAGTGCCTGGTGTCAGGCCTGTGGCCCCTTAGAGACTAGCAAACCTGGTTTGCTAGAGATGCAGTGCCTGGTGTCAGGCCTGTGGCCCCTTAGAGACTAGCAAACCTGGTTTGCTAGAGATGCAGTGCCTGGTGTCAGGCCTGTGGCCCCTTAGAGACTAGCAAACCTGGTTTGCTAGAGATGCAGTGCCTGGTGTCAGGCCTGTGGCCCCTTAGAGACTAGCAAACCTGGTTTGCTAGAGATGCAGTGCCTGGTGTCAGGCCTGTGGCCCCTTAGAGACTAGAAACCTGGTTTGCTAGAGATGCAGTGCCTGGTGTCAGGCCTGTGGCCCCTTAGAGACTAGCAAACCTGGTTTGCTAGAGATGCAGTGCCTGGTGTCAGGCCTGTGGCCCCTTAGAGACTAGCAAACCTGGTTTGCTAGAGATGCAGTGCCTGGTGTCAGGCCTGTGGCCCCTTAGAGACTAGCAAACCTGGTTTGCTAGAGATGCAGTGCCTGGTGTCAGGCCTGTGGCCCCTTAGAGACTAGCAAACCTGGTTTGCTAGAGATGCAGTGCCTGGTGTCAGGCCTGTGGCCCCTTAGAGACTAGCAAACCTGGTTTGCTAGAGATGCAGTGCCTGGTGTCAGGCCTGTGGCCCCTTAGAGACTAGCAAACCTGGTTTGCTAGAGATGCAGTGCCTGGTGTCAGGCCTGTGGCCCCTTAGAGACTAGCAAACCTGGTTTGCTAGAGATGCAGTGCCTGGTGTCAGGCCTGTGGCCCCTTAGAGACTAGCAAACCTGGTTTGCTAGAGATGCAGTGCCTGGTGTCAGGCCTGTGGCCCCTTAGAGACTAGCAAACCTGGTTTGCTAGAGATGCAGTGCCTGGTGTCAGGCCTGTGGCCCCTTAGAGACTAGCAAACCTGGTTTGCTAGAGATGCAGTGCCTGGTGTCAGGCCTGTGGCCCCTTAGAGACTAGCAAACCTGGTTTGCTAGAGATGCAGTGCCTGGTGTCAGAGACCTGTGGCCCCTTAGAGACTAGCAAACCTGGTTTGCTAGAGATGCAGTGCCTGGTGTCAGAGACCTGTGGCCCCTTAGAGACTAGCAAACTTGGTTTGCTAGAGATGCAGTGCCTGGTGTCAGAGACCTGTGGCCCCTTAGAGACTAGCAAACTTGGTTTGCTAGAGATGCAGTGCCTGGTGTCACAGACCTGTGGCCCCTTAGAGACTAGCAAACCTGGTTTGCTAGAGATGCAGTGCCTTGTGTCACAGACCTGTGGCCCCTTAGAGACTAGCAAACCTGGTTTGCTAGAGATGCAGTGCCTTGTGTCACAGACCTGTGGCCCCTTAGAGACTAGCAAACTTGGTTTGCTAGAGATGCAGTGCCTTGTGTCACAGGCCTGTGGCCCCTTAGAGACTAGCAAACTTGGTTTGCTAGCGATGCAGTGCCTTGTGTCACAGGCCTGTGGCCCCTTAGAGACTAGCAAACTTGGTTTGCTAGCGATGCAGTGCCTTGTGTCAGAGACCTGTGGCCCCTTAGAGACTAGCAAACCTGGTTTGCTAGCGATGCAGTGCCTTGTGTCAGAGACCTGTGGACCCTTAGAGACTAGCAAACCTGGTTTGCTAGCGATGCAGTGCCTTGTGTCACAGGCCTGTGGCCCCTTAGAGACTAGCAAACTTGGTTTGCTAGCTTTGCAGTGCCTTGTGTCACAGGCCTGTGGCCCCTTAGAGACTAGCAAACTTGGTTTGCTAGCGATGCAGTGCCTTGTGTCACAGGCCTGTGGCCCCTTAGAGACTAGCAAACTTGGTTTGCTAGCGATGCAGTGCCTTGTGTCACAGGCCTGTGGCCCCTTAGAGACTAGCAAACTTGGTTTACTAGAGATGCAGTGCCTTGTGTCAGAGACCTGTGGCCCCTTAGAGACTAGCAATCCTGGTTTGCTAGAGATGCAGTGCCTTGTGTCAGAGGCCTGTGGCCCCTTAGAGACTAGCAAACCTGGTTTGCTAGCGATGCAGTGCCTTGTGTCAGAGACCTGTGGCCCCTTAGAGACTAGCAAACCTGGTTTGCTAGCGATGCAGTGCCTTGTGTCAGAGACCTGTGGCCCCTTAGAGACTAGCAAACCTGGTTTGCTAGAGATGCAGTGCCTGGTGTCAGGCCTGTGGCCCCTTAGAGACTAGCAAACCTGGTTTGCTAGAGATGCAGTGCCTGGTGTCAGGCCTGTGGCCCCTTAGAGACTAGCAAACCTGGTTTGCTAGAGATGCAGTGCCTGGTGTCAGGCCTGTGGCCCCTTAGAGACTAGCAAACCTGGTTTGCTAGAGATGCAGTGCCTGGTGTCAGGCCTGTGGCCCCTTAGAGACTAGCAAACCTGGTTTGCTAGAGATGCAGTGCCTGGTGTCAGGCCTGTGGCCCCTTAGAGACTAGCAAACCTGGTTTGCTAGAGATGCAGTGCCTGGTGTCAGGCCTGTGGCCCCTTAGAGACTAGCAAACCTGGTTTGCTAGAGATGCAGTGCCTGGTGTCAGGCCTGTGGCCCCTTAGAGACTAGCAAACCTGGTTTGCTAGAGATGCAGTGCCTGGTGTCAGGCCTGTGGCCCCTTAGAGACTAGCAAACCTGGTTTGCTAGAGATGCAGTGCCTGGTGTCAGGCCTGTGGCCCCTTAGGGACTAGCAAACCTGGTTTGCTAGAGATGCAGTGCCTGGTGTCAGGCCTGTGGCCCCTTAGAGACTAGCAAACCTGGTTTGCTAGAGATGCAGTGCCTGGTGTCAGGCCTGTGGCCCCTTAGAGACTAGCAAACCTGGTTTGCTAGAGATGCAGTGCCTGGTGTCAGGCCTGTGGCCCCTTAGAGACTAGCAAACCTGGTTTGCTAGAGATGCAGTGCCTGGTGTCAGGCCTGTGGCCCCTTAGAGACTAGCAAACCTGGTTTGCTAGAGATGCAGTGCCTGGTGTCAGAGACCTGTGGCCCCTTAGAGACTAGCAAACCTGGTTTGCTAGAGATGCAGTGCCTGGTGTCAGAGACCTGTGGCCCCTTAGAGACTAGCAAACCTGGTTTGCTAGAGATGCAGTGCCTGGTGTCAGAGACCTGTGGCCCCTTAGAGACTAGCAAACCTGGTTTGCTAGAGATGCAGTGCCTGGTGTCAGAGACCTGTGGCCCCTTAGAGACTAGCAAACCTGGTTTGCTAGAGATGCAGTGCCTGGTGTCAGAGACCTGTGGCCCCTTAGAGACTAGCAAACCTGGTTTGCTAGAGATGCAGTGCCTTGTGTCAGAGACCTGTGGCCCCTTAGAGACTAGCAAACTTGGTTTGCTAACGATGCAGTGCCTTGTGTCAGAGACCTGTGGCCCCTTAGAGACTAGCAAACTTGGTTTGCTAGAGATGCAGTGCCTGGTGTCAGAGACCTGTGGCCCCTTAGAGACTAGCAAACCTGGTTTGCTAGAGATGCAGTGCCTTGTGTCAGAGACCTGTGGCCCCTTAGAGACTAGCAAACCTGGTTTGCTAGAGATGCAGTGCCTTGTGTCAGAGACCTGTGGCCCCTTAGAGACTAGCAAACTCGGTTTGCTAGCGATGCAGTGCCTGGTGTCAGGCCTGTGGCCCCTTAGAGACTAGCAAACTTGGTTTGCTAGAGATGCAGTGCCTGGTGTCAGGCCTGTGGCCCCTTAGAGACTAGCAAACCTGGTTTGCTAGAGATGCAGTGCCTGGTGTCAGGCCTGTGGCCCCTTAGAGACTAGCAAACCTGGTTTGCTAGAGATGCAGTGCCTGGTGTCAGGCCTGTGGCCCCTTAGAGACTAGCAAACCTGGTTTGCTAGAGATGCAGTGCCTGGTGTCAGGCCTGTGGCCCCTTAGAGACTAGCAAACTTGGTTTGCTAGAGATGCAGTGCCTTGTGTCAGAGACCTCTGGCCCCTTAGAGACTAGCAAACTTGGTTTGCTAGAGATGCAGTGCCTTGTGTCACAGACCTGTGGCCCCTTAGAGACTAGCAAACCTGGTTTGCTAGAGATGCAGTGCCTTGTGTCAGAGACCTGTGGCCCCTTAGAGACTAGCAAACCTGGTTTGCTAGCGATGCAGTGCCTTGTGTCAGAGACCTGTGGCCCCTTAGAGACTAGCAAACTTGTTTTGCTAGCGATGCAGTGCCTTGTGTCACAGACCTGTGTCCCCTTAGAGACTAGCAAACTTGGTTTGCTAGCGATGCAGTGCCTTGTGTCAGAGACCTGTGGCCCCTTAGAGACTAGCAAACTTGGTTTGCTAGCGATGCAGTGCCTTGTGTCACAGACCTGTGGCCCCTTAGAGACTAGCAAACCTGGTTTGCTAGCGATGCAGTGCCTTGTGTCAGAGACCTGTGGCCCCTTAGAGACTAGCAAACCTGGTTTGCTAGCGATGCAGTGCCTGGTGTCAGGCCTGTGGCCCCTTAGAGACTAGCAAACCTGGTTTGCTAGCGATGCAGTGCCTGGTGTCAGGCCCCTGTGGCCCCTTAGAGACTAGCAAACTTGGTTTGCTAGCGATGCAGTGCCTTGTGTCACAGACCTGTGGCCCCTTAGAGACTAGCAAACCTGGTTTGCTAGCGATGCAGTGCCTTGTGTCACAGACCTGTGGCCCCTTAGAGACTAGCAAACCTGGTTTGCTAGCGATGCAGTGCCTGGTGTCAGGCCCCTGTGGCCCCTTAGAGACTAGCAAACCTGGTTTGCTAGAGATGCAGTGCCTGGTGTCAGGCCTGTGGCCCCTTAGAGACTAGCAAACCTGGTTTGCTAGAGATGCAGTGCCTGGTGTCAGGCCTGTGGCCCCTTAGAGACTAGCAAACCTGGTTTGCTAGAGATGCAGTGCCTGGTGTCAGAGACCTGTGGCCCCTTAGAGACTAGCAAACTTGGTTTGCTAGCGATGCAGTGCCTTGTGTCAGAGACCTGTGGCCCCTTAGAGACTAGCAAACTTGGTTTGCTAGAGATGCAGTGCCTTGTGTCAGAGACCTGTGGCCCCTTAGAGACTAGCAAACTTGGTTTGCTAGCGATGCAGTGCCTTGTGTCAGAGACCTGTGGCCCCTTAGAGACTAGCAAACTTGGTTTGCTAGAGATGCAGTGCCTTGTGTCAGAGACCTGTGGCCCCTTAGAGACTAGCAAACTTGGTTTGCTAGAGATGCAGTGCCTGGTGTCAGGCCTGTGGCCCCTTAGAGACTAGCAAACTTGGTTTGCTAGAGATGCAGTGCCTGGTGTCAGGCCTGTGGCCCCTTAGAGACTAGCAAACCTGGTTTGCTAGAGATGCAGTGCCTGGTGTCAGGCCTGTGGCCCCTTAGAGACTAGCAAACTTGGTTTGCTAGAGATGCAGTGCCTTGTGTCACAGACCTGTGGCCCCTTAGAGACTAGCAAACCTGGTTTGCTAGAGATGCAGTACCTTGTGTCAGAGACCTGTGGCCCCTTAGAGACTAGCAAACTTGGTTTGCTAGCGATGCAGTGCCTTGTGTCAGAGACCTGTGGCCCCTTAGAGACTAGCAAACTTGGTTTGCTAGAGATGCAGTGCCTTGTGTCAGAGACCTGTGGCCCCTTAGAGACTAGCAAACCTGGTTTGCTAGCGATGCAGTGCCTTGTGTCACAGGCCTGTGGCCCCTTAGAGACTAGCAAACCTGGTTTGCTAGCGATGCAGTGCCTTGTGTCAGAGACCTGTGGCCCCTTAGAGACTAGCAAACCTGGTTTGCTAGCGATGCAGTGCCTTGTGTCACAGGCCTGTGGCCCCTTAGAGACTAGCAAACCTGGTTTGCTAGCGATGCAGTGCCTTGTGTCAGAGACCTGTGGCCCCTTAGAGACTAGCAAACCTGGTTTGCTAGAGATGCAGTGCCTTGTGTCACAGACCTGTGGCCCCTTAGAGACTAGCAAACTTGGTTTGCTAGAGATGCAGTGCCTTGTGTCAGAGACCTGTGGCCCCTTAGAGACTAGCAAACTTGGTTTGCTAGAGATGCAGTGCCTTGTGTCAGAGACCTGTGGCCCCTTAGAGACTAGCAAACTTGGTTTGCTAGAGATGCAGTGCCTTGTGTCACAGACCTGTGGCCCCTTAGAGACTAGCAAACTTGGTTTGCTAGAGATGCAGTGCCTTGTGTCAGAGACCTGTGGCCCCTTAGAGACTTGCAAACTTGGTTTGCTAGAGATGCAGTACCTTGTGTCAGAGACCTGTGGCCCCTTAGAGACTAGCAAACTTGGTTTGCTAGAGATGCAGTGCCTTGTGTCAGAGACCTGTGGCCCCTTAGAGACTAGCAAACTTGGTTTGCTAGAGATGCAGTGCCTTGTGTCAGAGACCTGTGGCCCCTTAGAGACTAGCAAACTTGGTTTGCTAGAGATGCAGTGCCTTGTGTCAGAGACCTGTGGCCCCTTAGAGACTAGCAAACTTGGTTTGCTAGAGATGCAGTGCCTTGTGTCAGAGACCTGTGGCCCCTTAGAGAATAGCAAACTTGGTTTGCTAGCGATGCAGTGCCTTGTGTCAGATACCTGTGGCCCCTTAGAGACTAGCAAACTTGGTTTGCTAGCGATGCAGTGCCTTGTGTCAGAGACCTGTGGCCCCTTAGAGACTAGCAAACTTGGTTTGCTAGCGATGCAGTGCCTTGTGTCAGAGACCTGTGGCCCCTTAGAGACTAGCAAACTTGGTTTGCTAGCGATGCAGTGCCTTGTGTCAGAGACCTGTGGCCCCTTAGAGACTAGCAAACTTGGTTTGCTAGCGATGCAGTGCCTTGTGTCAGAGACCTGTGGCCCCTTAGAGACTAGCAAACCTGGTTTGCTAGAGATGCAGTGCCTGGTGTGAGGCCTGTGGCCCCTTAGAGACTAGCAAACTTGGTTTGCTAGCGATGCAGTGCCTGGTGTCAGAGACCTGTGGCCCCTTAGAGACTAGCAAACCTGGTTTGCTAGAGATGCAGTGCCTGGTGTCAGGCCTGTGGCCCCTTAGAGACTTGCAAACCTGGTTTGCTAGAGATGCAGTGCCTGGTGTCAGGCCTGTGGCCCCTTAGAGACTAGCAAACCTGGTTTGCTAGAGATGCAGTGCCTGGTGTCAGGCCTGTGGCCCCTTAGAGACTAGCAAACTTGGTTTGCTAGCGATGCAGTGCCTGGTGTCAGAGACCTGTGGCCCCTTAGAGACTAGCAAACCTGGTTTGCTAGAGATGCAGTGCCTGGTGTCAGGCCTGTGGCCCCTTAGAGACTAGCAAACCTGGTTTGCTAGAGATGCAGTGCCTGGTGTCAGGCCTGTGGCCCCTTAGAGACTAGCAAACCTGGTTTGCTAGAGATGCAGTGCCTGGTGTCAGGCCTGTGGCCCCTTAGAGACTAGCAAACCTGGTTTGCTAGAGATGCAGTGCCTGGTGTCAGAGGCCTGTGGCCCCTTAGAGACTAGCAAACCTGGTTTGCTAGAGATGCAGTGCCTGGTGTCAGGCCTGTGGCCCCTTAGAGACTAGCAAACCTGGTTTGCTAGAGATGCAGTGCCTGGTGTCAGGCCTGTGGCCCCTTAGAGACTAGCAAACCTGGTTTGCTAGAGATGCAGTGCCTGGTGTCAGGCCTGTGGCCCCTTAGAGACTAGCAAACCTGGTTTGCTAGAGATGCAGTGCCTGGTGTCAGGCCTGTGGCCCCTTAGAGACTAGCAAACCTGGTTTGCTAGAGATGCAGTGCCTGGTGTCAGGCCTGTGGCCCCTTAGAGACTAGCAAACCTCGTTTGCTAGAGATGCAGTGCCTGGTGTCAGGCCTGTGGCCCCTTAGAGACCAGCAAACCTGGTTTGCTAGAGATGCAGTGCCTGGTGTCAGGCCTGTGGCCCCTTAGAGACTAGCAAACCTGGTTTGCTAGAGATGCAGTGCCTGGTGTCACAGACCTGTGGCCCCTTAGAGACTAGCAAACCTGGTTTGCTAGAGATGCAGTGCCTGGTGTCAGGCCTGTGGCCCCTTAGAGACTAGCAAACCTGGTTTGCTAGAGATGCAGTGCCTTGTGTCAGAGACCTGTGGCCCCTTAGAGACTAGCAAACTTGGTTTGCTAGAGATGCAGTGCCTTGTGTCAGAGACCTGTGGCCCCTTAGAGACTAGCAAACTTGGTTTGCTAGAGATGCAGTGCCTTGTGTCAGAGACCTGTGGCCCCTTAGAGACTAGCAAACTTGGTTTGCTAGCGATGCAGTGCCTTGTGTCAGTCCTGTGGCCCCTTAGAGACTAGCAAACTTGGTTTGCTAGAGATGCAGTGCCTTATGTCAGAGACCTGTGGCCCCTTAGAGACTAGCAAACCTGGTTTGCTAGAGATGCAGTGCCTGGTGTCAGGCCTGTGGCCCCTTAGAGACTAGCAAACCTGGTTTGCTAGAGATGCAGTGCCTGGTGTCAGGCCTGTGGCCCCTTAGAGACTAGCAAACCTGGTTTGCTAGAGATGCAGTGCCTGGTGTCAGGCCTGTGGCCCCTTAGAGACTAGCAAACCTGGTTTGCTAGAGATGCAGTGCCTGGTGTCACAGACCTGTGGCCCCTTAGAGACTAGCAAACTTGGTTTGCTAGAGATGCAGTGCCTGGTGTCAGGCCTGTGGCCCCTTAGAGACTAGCAAACTTGGTTTGCTAGCGATGCAGTGCCTTGTGTCACAGACCTGTGGCCCCTTAGAGACTAGCAAACTTGGTTTGCTAGAGATGCAGTGCCTTGTGTCAGAGACCTGTGGCCCCTTAGAGACTAGCAAACTTGGTTTGCTAGCGATGCAGTGCCTTGTGTCAGAGACCTGTGGCCCCTTAGAGACTAGCAAACCTGGTTTGCTAGAGATGCAGTGCCTGGTGTCACAGACCTGTGGCCCCTTAGAGACTAGCAAACTTGGTTTGCTAGAGATGCAGTGCCTGGTGTCAGGCCTGTGGCCCCTTAGAGACTAGCAAACTTGGTTTGCTAGCGATGCAGTGCCTTGTGTCACAGACCTGTGGCCCCTTAGAGACTAGCAAACTTGGTTTGCTAGAGATGCAGTGCCTTGTGTCAGAGACCTGTGGCCCCTTAGAGACTAGCAAACTTGGTTTGCTAGCGATGCAGTGCCTTGTGTCAGAGACCTGTGGCCCCTTAGAGACTAGCAAACCTGGTTTGCTAGAGATGCAGTGCCTGGTGTCAGGCCTGTGGCCCCTTAGAGACTAGCAAACCTGGTTTGCTAGAGATGCAGTGCCTGGTGTCAGGCCTGTGGCCCCTTAGAGACTAGCAAACCTGGTTTGCTAGAGATGCAGTGCCTGGTGTCAGGCCTGTGGCCCCTTAGAGACTAGCAAACCTGGTTTGCTAGAGATGCAGTGCCTGGTGTCAGGCCTTTGGCCCCTTAGAGACTAGCAAACCTGGTTTGCTAGAGATGCAGTGCCTGGTGTCAGAGACCTGTGGCCCCTTAGAGACTAGCAAACCTGGTTTGCTAGAGATGCAGTGCCTGGTGTCAGAGACCTGTGGCCCCTTAGAGACTAGCAAACTTGGTTTGCTAGAGATGCAGTGCCTGGTGTCAGAGACCTGTGGCCCCTTAGAGACTAGCAAACTTGGTTTGCTAGAGATGCAGTGCCTTGTGTCAGAGACCTGTGGCCCCTTAGAGACTAGCAAACTTGGTTTGCTAGCGATGCAGTGCCTTGTGTCAGAGACCTGTGGCCCCTTAGAGACTAGCAAACCTGGTTTGCTAGAGATGCAGTGCCTGGTGTCAGGCCTGTGGCCCCTTAGAGACTAGCAAACCTGGTTTGCTAGAGATGCAGTGCCTGGTGTCACAGACCTGTGGCCCCTTAGAGACTAGCAAACTTGGTTTGCTAGAGATGCAGTGCCTGGTGTCAGGCCTGTGGCCCCTTAGAGACTAGCAAACTTGGTTTGCTAGCGATGCAGTGCCTTGTGTCACAGACCTGTGGCCCCTTAGAGACTAGCAAACTTGGTTTGCTAGAGATGCAGTGCCTTGTGTCAGAGACCTGTGGCCCCTTAGAGACTAGCAAACTTGGTTTGCTAGCGATGCAGTGCCTTGTGTCAGAGACCTGTGGCCCCTTAGAGACTAGCAAACCTGGTTTGCTAGCGATGCAGTGCCTTGTGTCAGAGACCTGTGGCCCCTTAGAGACTAGCAAACCTGGTTTGCTAGCGATGCAGTGCCTTGGTTCACAGGCCTGTGGCCCCTTAGAGACTAGCAAACTTGGTTTGCTAGCGATGCAGTGCCTTGTGTCACAGGCCTGTGGCCCCTTAGAGACTAGCAAACTTGGTTTGCTAGCGATGCAGTGCCTTGTGTCACAGGCCTGTGGCCCCTTAGAGACTAGCAAACTTGGTTTGCTAGCGATGCAGTGCCTTGTGTCACAGGCCTGTGGCCCCTTAGAGACTAGCAAACTTGGTTTACTAGAGATGCAGTGCCTTGTGTCAGAGACCTGTGGCCCCTTAGAGACTAGCAATCCTGGTTTGCTAGAGATGCAGTGCCTTGTGTCAGAGGCCTGTGACCCCTTAGAGACTAGCAAACCTGGTTTGCTAGAGATGCAGTGCCTGGTGTCAGGCCTGTGGCCCCTTAGAGACTAGCAAACCTGGTTTGCTAGAGATGCAGTGCCTGGTGTCAGGCCTGTGGCCCCTTAGAGACTAGCAAACCTGGTTTGCTAGAGATGCAGTGCCTGGTGTCAGAGACCTGTGGCCCCTTAGAGACTAGCAAACCTGGTTTGCTAGAGATGCAGTGCCTGGTGTCAGAGACCTGTGGCCCCTTAGAGACTAGCAAACTTGGTTTGCTAGAGATGCAGTGCCTGGTGTCAGAGACCTGTGGCCCCTTAGAGACTAGCAAACTTGGTTTGCTAGAGATGCAGTGCCTGGTGTCACAGACCTGTGGCCCCTTAGAGACTAGCAAACCTGGTTTGCTAGAGATGCAGTGCCTTGTGTCACAGACCTGTGGCCCCTTAGAGACTAGCAAACCTGGTTTGCTAGAGATGCAGTGCCTTGTGTCAGAGACCTGTGGCCCCTTAGAGACTAGCAAACTTGGTTTGCTAGAGATGCAGTGCCTTGTGTCACAGGCCTGTGGCCCCTTAGAGACTAGCAAACTTGGTTTGCTAGCGATGCAGTGCCTTGTGTCACAGGCCTGTGGCCCCTTAGAGACTAGCAAACTTGGTTTGCTAGCGATGCAGTGCCTTGTGTCAGAGACCTGTGGCCCCTTAGAGACTAGCAAACCTGGTTTGCTAGAGATGCAGTGCCTGGTGTCAGGCCTGTGGCCCCTTAGAGACTAGCAAACTTGGTTTGCTAGAGATGCAGTGCCTGGTGTCAGGCCTGTGGCCCCTTAGAGACTAGCAAACCTGGTTTGCTAGAGATGCAGTGCCTGGTGTCAGGCCTGTGGCCCCTTAGAGACTAGCAAACCTGGTTTGCTAGAGATGCAGTGCCTGGTGTCAGGCCTGTGGCCCCTTAGAGACTAGCAAACCTGGTTTGCTAGAGATGCAGTGCCTGGTGTCAGGCCTGTGGCCCCTTAGAGACTAGCAAACCTGGTTTGCTAGAGATGCAGTGCCTGGTGTCAGGCCTGTGGCCCCTTAGAGACTAGCAAACCTGGTTTGCTAGAGATGCAGTGCCTGGTGTCAGGCCTGTGGCCCCTTAGAGACTAGCAAACCTGGTTTGCTAGAGATGCAGTGCCTGGTGTCAGAGACCTGTGGCCCCTTAGAGACTAGCAAACCTGGTTTGCTAGAGATGCAGTGCCTGGTGTCAGAGACCTGTGGCCCCTTAGAGACTAGCAAACTTGGTTTGCTAGAGATGCAGTGCCTGGTGTCAGAGACCTGTGGCCCCTTAGAGACTAGCAAACTTGGTTTGCTAGAGATGCAGTGCCTGGTGTCACAGACCTGTGGCCCCTTAGAGACTAGCAAACCTGGTTTGCTAGAGATGCAGTGCCTTGTGTCACAGACCTGTGGCCCCTTAGAGACTAGCAAACCTGGTTTGCTAGAGATGCAGTGCCTTGTGTCACAGACCTGTGGCCCCTTAGAGACTAGCAAACTTGGTTTGCTAGAGATGCAGTGCCTTGTGTCACAGGCCTGTGGCCCCTTAGAGACTAGCAAACTTGGTTTGCTAGCGATGCAGTGCCTTGTGTCACAGGCCTGTGGCCCCTTAGAGACTAGCAAACTTGGTTTGCTAGCGATGCAGTGCCTTGTGTCAGAGACCTGTGGCCCCTTAGAGACTAGCAAACCTGGTTTGCTAGCGATGCAGTGCCTTGTGTCAGAGACCTGTGGACCCTTAGAGACTAGCAAACCTGGTTTGCTAGCGATGCAGTGCCTTGTGTCACAGGCCTGTGGCCCCTTAGAGACTAGCAAACTTGGTTTGCTAGCTTTGCAGTGCCTTGTGTCACAGGCCTGTGGCCCCTTAGAGACTAGCAAACTTGGTTTGCTAGCGATGCAGTGCCTTGTGTCACAGGCCTGTGGCCCCTTAGAGACTAGCAAACTTGGTTTGCTAGCGATGCAGTGCCTTGTGTCACAGGCCTGTGGCCCCTTAGAGACTAGCAAACTTGGTTTACTAGAGATGCAGTGCCTTGTGTCAGAGACCTGTGGCCCCTTAGAGACTAGCAATCCTGGTTTGCTAGAGATGCAGTGCCTTGTGTCAGAGGCCTGTGGCCCCTTAGAGACTAGCAAACCTGGTTTGCTAGCGATGCAGTGCCTTGTGTCAGAGACCTGTGGCCCCTTAGAGACTAGCAAACCTGGTTTGCTAGCGATGCAGTGCCTTGTGTCAGAGACCTGTGGCCCCTTAGAGACTAGCAAACCTGGTTTGCTAGAGATGCAGTGCCTGGTGTCAGGCCTGTGGCCCCTTAGAGACTAGCAAACCTGGTTTGCTAGAGATGCAGTGCCTGGTGTCAGGCCTGTGGCCCCTTAGAGACTAGCAAACCTGGTTTGCTAGAGATGCAGTGCCTGGTGTCAGGCCTGTGGCCCCTTAGAGACTAGCAAACCTGGTTTGCTAGAGATGCAGTGCCTGGTGTCAGGCCTGTGGCCCCTTAGAGACTAGCAAACCTGGTTTGCTAGAGATGCAGTGCCTGGTGTCAGGCCTGTGGCCCCTTAGAGACTAGCAAACCTGGTTTGCTAGAGATGCAGTGCCTGGTGTCAGGCCTGTGGCCCCTTAGAGACTAGCAAACCTGGTTTGCTAGAGATGCAGTGCCTGGTGTCAGGCCTGTGGCCCCTTAGAGACTAGCAAACCTGGTTTGCTAGAGATGCAGTGCCTGGTGTCAGGCCTGTGGCCCCTTAGAGACTAGCAAACCTGGTTTGCTAGAGATGCAGTGCCTGGTGTCAGGCCTGTGGCCCCTTAGGGACTAGCAAACCTGGTTTGCTAGAGATGCAGTGCCTGGTGTCAGGCCTGTGGCCCCTTAGAGACTAGCAAACCTGGTTTGCTAGAGATGCAGTGCCTGGTGTCAGGCCTGTGGCCCCTTAGAGACTAGCAAACCTGGTTTGCTAGAGATGCAGTGCCTGGTGTCAGGCCTGTGGCCCCTTAGAGACTAGCAAACCTGGTTTGCTAGAGATGCAGTGCCTGGTGTCAGGCCTGTGGCCCCTTAGAGACTAGCAAACCTGGTTTGCTAGAGATGCAGTGCCTGGTGTCAGAGACCTGTGGCCCCTTAGAGACTAGCAAACCTGGTTTGCTAGAGATGCAGTGCCTGGTGTCAGAGACCTGTGGCCCCTTAGAGACTAGCAAACCTGGTTTGCTAGAGATGCAGTGCCTGGTGTCAGAGACCTGTGGCCCCTTAGAGACTAGCAAACCTGGTTTGCTAGAGATGCAGTGCCTGGTGTCAGAGACCTGTGGCCCCTTAGAGACTAGCAAACCTGGTTTGCTAGAGATGCAGTGCCTGGTGTCAGAGACCTGTGGCCCCTTAGAGACTAGCAAACCTGGTTTGCTAGAGATGCAGTGCCTTGTGTCAGAGACCTGTGGCCCCTTAGAGACTAGCAAACTTGGTTTGCTAACGATGCAGTGCCTTGTGTCAGAGACCTGTGGCCCCTTAGAGACTAGCAAACTTGGTTTGCTAGAGATGCAGTGCCTGGTGTCAGAGACCTGTGGCCCCTTAGAGACTAGCAAACCTGGTTTGCTAGAGATGCAGTGCCTTGTGTCAGAGACCTGTGGCCCCTTAGAGACTAGCAAACCTGGTTTGCTAGAGATGCAGTGCCTTGTGTCAGAGACCTGTGGCCCCTTAGAGACTAGCAAACTCGGTTTGCTAGCGATGCAGTGCCTGGTGTCAGGCCTGTGGCCCCTTAGAGACTAGCAAACTTGGTTTGCTAGAGATGCAGTGCCTGGTGTCAGGCCTGTGGCCCCTTAGAGACTAGCAAACCTGGTTTGCTAGAGATGCAGTGCCTGGTGTCAGGCCTGTGGCCCCTTAGAGACTAGCAAACCTGGTTTGCTAGAGATGCAGTGCCTGGTGTCAGGCCTGTGGCCCCTTAGAGACTAGCAAACCTGGTTTGCTAGAGATGCAGTGCCTGGTGTCAGGCCTGTGGCCCCTTAGAGACTAGCAAACTTGGTTTGCTAGAGATGCAGTGCCTTGTGTCAGAGACCTCTGGCCCCTTAGAGACTAGCAAACTTGGTTTGCTAGAGATGCAGTGCCTTGTGTCACAGACCTGTGGCCCCTTAGAGACTAGCAAACCTGGTTTGCTAGAGATGCAGTGCCTTGTGTCAGAGACCTGTGGCCCCTTAGAGACTAGCAAACCTGGTTTGCTAGAGATGCAGTGCCTGGTGTCAGGCCTGTGGCCCCTTAGAGACTAGCAAACCTGGTTTGCTAGAGATGCAGTGCCTGGTGTCAGGCCTGTGGCCCCTTAGAGACTAGCAAACCTGGTTTGCTAGAGATGCAGTGCCTGGTGTCAGGCCTGTGGCCCCTTAGAGACTAGCAAACCTGGTTTGCTAGAGATGCAGTGCCTGGTGTCAGGCCTGTGGCCCCTTAGGGACTAGCAAACCTGGTTTGCTAGAGATGCAGTGCCTGGTGTCAGGCCTGTGGCCCCTTAGAGACTAGCAAACCTGGTTTGCTAGAGATGCAGTGCCTGGTGTCAGGCCTGTGGCCCCTTAGAGACTAGCAAACCTGGTTTGCTAGAGATGCAGTGCCTGGTGTCAGGCCTGTGGCCCCTTAGAGACTAGCAAACCTGGTTTGCTAGAGATGCAGTGCCTGGTGTCAGGCCTGTGGCCCCTTAGAGACTAGCAAACCTGGTTTGCTAGAGATGCAGTGCCTGGTGTCAGAGACCTGTGGCCCCTTAGAGACTAGCAAACCTGGTTTGCTAGAGATGCAGTGCCTGGTGTCAGAGACCTGTGGCCCCTTAGAGACTAGCAAACCTGGTTTGCTAGAGATGCAGTGCCTGGTGTCAGAGACCTGTGGCCCCTTAGAGACTAGCAAACCTGGTTTGCTAGAGATGCAGTGCCTGGTGTCAGAGACCTGTGGCCCCTTAGAGACTAGCAAACCTGGTTTGCTAGAGATGCAGTGCCTGGTGTCAGAGACCTGTGGCCCCTTAGAGACTAGCAAACCTGGTTTGCTAGAGATGCAGTGCCTTGTGTCAGAGACCTGTGGCCCCTTAGAGACTAGCAAACTTGGTTTGCTAACGATGCAGTGCCTTGTGTCAGAGACCTGTGGCCCCTTAGAGACTAGCAAACTTGGTTTGCTAGAGATGCAGTGCCTGGTGTCAGAGACCTGTGGCCCCTTAGAGACTAGCAAACCTGGTTTGCTAGAGATGCAGTGCCTTGTGTCAGAGACCTGTGGCCCCTTAGAGACTAGCAAACCTGGTTTGCTAGAGATGCAGTGCCTTGTGTCAGAGACCTGTGGCCCCTTAGAGACTAGCAAACTCGGTTTGCTAGCGATGCAGTGCCTGGTGTCAGGCCTGTGGCCCCTTAGAGACTAGCAAACTTGGTTTGCTAGAGATGCAGTGCCTGGTGTCAGGCCTGTGGCCCCTTAGAGACTAGCAAACCTGGTTTGCTAGAGATGCAGTGCCTGGTGTCAGGCCTGTGGCCCCTTAGAGACTAGCAAACCTGGTTTGCTAGAGATGCAGTGCCTGGTGTCAGGCCTGTGGCCCCTTAGAGACTAGCAAACCTGGTTTGCTAGAGATGCAGTGCCTGTGTCAGGCCTGTGGCCCCTTAGAGACTAGCAAACTTGGTTTGCTAGAGATGCAGTGCCTTGTGTCAGAGACCTCTGGCCCCTTAGAGACTAGCAAACTTGGTTTGCTAGAGATGCAGTGCCTTGTGTCAGACCTGTGGCCCCTTAGAGACTAGCAAACCTGGTTTGCTAGAGATGCAGTGCCTTGTGTCAGAGACCTGTGGCCCCTTAGAGACTAGCAAACCTGGTTTGCTAGCGATGCAGTGCCTTGTGTCAGAGACCTGTGGCCCCTTAGAGACTAGCAAACTTGTTTTGCTAGCGATGCAGTGCCTTGTGTCACAGACCTGTGGCCCCTTAGAGACTAGCAAACTTGGTTTGCTAGCGATGCAGTGCCTTGTGTCAGAGACCTGTGGCCCCTTAGAGACTAGCAAACTTGGTTTGCTAGCGATGCAGTGCCTTGTGTCACAGACCTGTGGCCCCTTAGAGACTAGCAAACCTGGTTTGCTAGCGATGCAGTGCCTTGTGTCAGAGACCTGTGGCCCCTTAGAGACTAGCAAACCTGGTTTGCTAGCGATGCAGTGCCTGGTGTCAGGCCTGTGGCCCCTTAGAGACTAGCAAACCTGGTTTGCTAGCGATGCAGTGCCTGGTGTCAGGCCCCTGTGGCCCCTTAGAGACTAGCAAACTTGGTTTGCTAGCGATGCAGTGCCTTGTGTCACAGACCTGTGGCCCCTTAGAGACTAGCAAACCTGGTTTGCTAGCGATGCAGTGCCTTGTGTCACAGACCTGTGGCCCCTTAGAGACTAGCAAACCTGGTTTGCTAGCGATGCAGTGCCTGGTGTCAGGCCCCTGTGGCCCCTTAGAGACTAGCAAACCTGGTTTGCTAGAGATGCAGTGCCTGGTGTCAGGCCTGTGGCCCCTTAGAGACTAGCAAACCTGGTTTGCTAGAGATGCAGTGCCTGGTGTCAGGCCTGTGGCCCCTTAGAGACTAGCAAACCTGGTTTGCTAGAGATGCAGTGCCTGGTGTCAGAGACCTGTGGCCCCTTAGAGACTAGCAAACTTGGTTTGCTAGCGATGCAGTGCCTTGTGTCAGAGACCTGTGGCCCCTTAGAGACTAGCAAACTTGGTTTGCTAGAGATGCAGTGCCTTGTGTCAGAGACCTGTGGCCCCTTAGAGACTAGCAAACTTGGTTTGCTAGCGATGCAGTGCCTTGTGTCAGAGACCTGTGGCCCCTTAGAGACTAGCAAACTTGGTTTGCTAGAGATGCAGTGCCTTGTGTCAGAGACCTGTGGCCCCTTAGAGACTAGCAAACTTGGTTTGCTAGAGATGCAGTGCCTGGTGTCAGGCCTGTGGCCCCTTAGAGACTAGCAAACTTGGTTTGCTAGAGATGCAGTGCCTGGTGTCAGGCCTGTGGCCCCTTAGAGACTAGCAAACCTGGTTTGCTAGAGATGCAGTGCCTGGTGTCAGGCCTGTGGCCCCTTAGAGACTAGCAAACTTGGTTTGCTAGAGATGCAGTGCCTTGTGTCACAGACCTGTGGCCCCTTAGAGACTAGCAAACCTGGTTTGCTAGAGATGCAGTACCTTGTGTCAGAGACCTGTGGCCCCTTAGAGACTAGCAAACTTGGTTTGCTAGCGATGCAGTGCCTTGTGTCAGAGACCTGTGGCCCCTTAGAGACTAGCAAACTTGGTTTGCTAGAGATGCAGTGCCTTGTGTCAGAGACCTGTGGCCCCTTAGAGACTAGCAAACCTGGTTTGCTAGCGATGCAGTGCCTTGTGTCACAGGCCTGTGGCCCCTTAGAGACTAGCAAACCTGGTTTGCTAGCGATGCAGTGCCTTGTGTCAGAGACCTGTGGCCCCTTAGAGACTAGCAAACCTGGTTTGCTAGCGATGCAGTGCCTTGTGTCACAGGCCTGTGGCCCCTTAGAGACTAGCAAACCTGGTTTGCTAGCGATGCAGTGCCTTGTGTCAGAGACCTGTGGCCCCTTAGAGACTAGCAAACCTGGTTTGCTAGAGATGCAGTGCCTTGTGTCACAGACCTGTGGCCCCTTAGAGACTAGCAAACTTGGTTTGCTAGAGATGCAGTGCCTTGTGTCAGAGACCTGTGGCCCCTTAGAGACTAGCAAACTTGGTTTGCTAGAGATGCAGTGCCTTGTGTCAGAGACCTGTGGCCCCTTAGAGACTAGCAAACTTGGTTTGCTAGAGATGCAGTGCCTTGTGTCACAGACCTGTGGCCCCTTAGAGACTAGCAAACTTGGTTTGCTAGAGATGCAGTGCCTTGTGTCAGAGACCTGTGGCCCCTTAGAGACTTGCAAACTTGGTTTGCTAGAGATGCAGTACCTTGTGTCAGAGACCTGTGGCCCCTTAGAGACTAGCAAACTTGGTTTGCTAGCGATGCAGTGCCTTGTGTCAGAGACCTGTGGCCCCTTAGAGACTAGCAAACTTGGTTTGCTAGAGATGCAGTGCCTTGTGTCAGAGACCTGTGGCCCCTTAGAGACTAGCAAACTTGGTTTGCTAGCGATGCAGTGCCTTGTGTCAGATACCTGTGGCCCCTTAGAGACTAGCAAACTTGGTTTGCTAGCGATGCAGTGCCTTGTGTCAGAGACCTGTGGCCCCTTAGAGACTAGCAAACTTGGTTTGCTAGCGATGCAGTGCCTTGTGTCAGAGACCTGTGGCCCCTTAGAGACTAGCAAACTTGGTTTGCTAGCGATGCAGTGCCTTGTGTCAGAGACCTGTGGCCCCTTAGAGACTAGCAAACTTGGTTTGCTAGCGATGCAGTGCCTTGTGTCAGAGACCTGTGGCCCCTTAGAGACTAGCAAACCTGGTTTGCTAGAGATGCAGTGCCTGGTGTCAGGCCTGTGGCCCCTTAGAGACTTGCAAACCTGGTTTGCTAGAGATGCAGTGCCTGGTGTCAGGCCTGTGGCCCCTTAGAGACTAGCAAACCTGGTTTGCTAGAGATGCAGTGCCTGGTGTCAGGCCTGTGGCCCCTTAGAGACTAGCAAACTTGGTTTGCTAGCGATGCAGTGCCTGGTGTCAGAGACCTGTGGCCCCTTAGAGACTAGCAAACCTGGTTTGCTAGAGATGCAGTGCCTGGTGTCAGGCCTGTGGCCCCTTAGAGACTAGCAAACCTGGTTTGCTAGAGATGCAGTGCCTGGTGTCAGGCCTGTGGCCCCTTAGAGACTAGCAAACCTGGTTTGCTAGAGATGCAGTGCCTGGTGTCAGGCCTGTGGCCCCTTAGAGACTAGCAAACCTGGTTTGCTAGAGATGCAGTGCCTGGTGTCAGAGGCCTGTGGCCCCTTAGAGACTAGCAAACCTGGTTTGCTAGAGATGCAGTGCCTGGTGTCAGGCCTGTGGCCCCTTAGAGACTAGCAAACCTGGTTTGCTAGAGATGCAGTGCCTGGTGTCAGGCCTGTGGCCCCTTAGAGACTAGCAAACCTGGTTTGCTAGAGATGCAGTGCCTGGTGTCAGGCCTGTGGCCCCTTAGAGACTAGCAAACCTGGTTTGCTAGAGATGCAGTGCCTGGTGTCAGGCCTGTGGCCCCTTAGAGACTAGCAAACCTGGTTTGCTAGAGATGCAGTGCCTGGTGTCAGGCCTGTGGCCCCTTAGAGACTAGCAAACCTCGTTTGCTAGAGATGCAGTGCCTGGTGTCAGGCCTGTGGCCCCTTAGAGACCAGCAAACCTGGTTTGCTAGAGATGCAGTGCCTGGTGTCAGGCCTGTGGCCCCTTAGAGACTAGCAAACCTGGTTTGCTAGAGATGCAGTGCCTGGTGTCACAGACCTGTGGCCCCTTAGAGACTAGCAAACCTGGTTTGCTAGAGATGCAGTGCCTGGTGTCAGGCCTGTGGCCCCTTAGAGACTAGCAAACCTGGTTTGCTAGAGATGCAGTGCCTTGTGTCAGAGACCTGTGGCCCCTTAGAGACTAGCAAACTTGGTTTGCTAGAGATGCAGTGCCTTGTGTCAGAGACCTGTGGCCCCTTAGAGACTAGCAAACTTGGTTTGCTAGCGATGCAGTGCCTTGTGTCAGGCCTGTGGCCCCTTAGAGACTAGCAAACTTGGTTTGCTAGAGATGCAGTGCCTTATGTCAGAGACCTGTGGCCCCTTAGAGACTAGCAAACCTGGTTTGCTAGAGATGCAGTGCCTGGTGTCAGGCCTGTGGCCCCTTAGAGACTAGCAAACCTGGTTTGCTAGAGATGCAGTGCCTGGTGTCAGGCCTGTGGCCCCTTAGAGACTAGCAAACCTGGTTTGCTAGAGATGCAGTGCCTGGTGTCAGGCCTGTGGCCCCTTAGAGACTAGCAAACCTGGTTTGCTAGAGATGCAGTGCCTGGTGTCACAGACCTGTGGCCCCTTAGAGACTAGCAAACTTGGTTTGCTAGCGATGCAGTGCCTTGTGTCACAGGCCTGTGGCCCCTTAGAGACTAGCAAACCTGGTTTGCTAGCGATGCAGTGCCTTGTGTCACAGGCCTGTGGTCCCTTAGAGACTAGCAAACCTGGTTTGCTAGCGATGCAGTGCCTTGTGTGAGAGACCTGTGGCCCCTTAGAGACTAGCAAACCTGGTTTGCTAGAGATGCAGTGCCTTGTGTCACAGACCTGTGGCCCCTTAGAGACTAGCAAACTTGGTTTGCTAGAGATGCAGTGCCTTGTGTCAGAGACCTGTGGCCCCTTAGAGACTAGCAAACTTGGTTTGCTAGAGATGCAGTGCCTTGTGTCAGAGACCTGTGGCCCCTTAGAGACTAGCAAACTTGGTTTGCTAGAGATGCAGTGCCTTGTGTCACAGACCTGTGGCCCCTTAGAGACTAGCAAACTTGGTTTGCTAGAGATGCAGTGCCTTGTGTCAGAGACCTGTGGCCCCTTAGAGACTTGCAAACTTGGTTTGCTAGAGATGCAGTACCTTGTGTCAGAGACCTGTGGCCCCTTAGAGACTAGCAAACTTGGTTTGCTAGAGATGCAGTGCCTTGTGTCAGAGACCTGTGGCCCCTTAGAGACTAGCAAACTTGGTTTGCTAGAGATGCAGTGCCTTGTGTCAGAGACCTGTGGCCCCTTAGAGACTAGCAAACTTGGTTTGCTAGAGATGCAGTGCCTTGTGTCAGAGACCTGTGGCCCCTTAGAGACTAGCAAACTTGGTTTGCTAGAGATGCAGTGCCTTGTGTCAGAGACCTGTGGCCCCTTAGAGACTAGCAAACTTGGTTTGCTAGCGATGCAGTGCCTTGTGTCAGATACCTGTGGCCCCTTAGAGACTAGCAAACTTGGTTTGCTAGCGATGCAGTGCCTTGTGTCAGAGACCTGTGGCCCCTTAGAGACTAGCAAACTTGGTTTGCTAGAGATGCAGTGCCTTGTGTCAGAGACCTGGTGTCAGGCCTGTGGCCCCTTAGAGACTAGCAAACCTGGTTTGCTAGAGATGCAGTGCCTGGTGTCAAGAGACCTGTGGCCCCTTAGAGACTAGCAAACTGGTTTGCTAGAGATGCAGTGCCTGGTGTCAGAGACCTGTGGCCCCTTAGAGACTAGCAAACCTTGGTTTGCTAGAGATGCAGTGCCTGGTGTCAGAGACCTGTGGCCCCTTAGAGACTAGCAAACTTGGTTTGCTAGAGATGCAGTGCCTGGTGTCAGGCCTGTGGCCCCTTAGAGACTAGCAAACCTGGTTTGCTAGCGATGCAGTGCCTGGTGTCAGAGACCTGTGGCCCCTTAGAGACTAGCAAACTGGTTTGCTAGAGATGCAGTGCCTGGTGTCAGAGACCTGTGGCCCCTTAGAGACTAGCAAACTTGGTTTGCTAGAGATGCAGTGCCTGGTGTCAGGCCTGTGGCCCCTTAGAGACTAGCAAACCTGGTTTGCTAGAGATGCAGTGCCTTGTGTCAGAGACCTGTGGCCCCTTAGAGACTAGCAAACCTGGTTTGCTAGAGATGCAGTGCCTGGTGTCAGAGACCTGTGGCCCCTTAGAGACTAGCAAACTTGGTTTGCTAGAGATGCAGTGCCTGGTGTCAGAGACCTGTGGCCCCTTAGAGACTAGCAAACCTGGTTTGCTAGAGATGCAGTGCCTTGTGTCAGAGACCTGTGGCCCCTTAGAGACTAGCAAACTTGGTTTGCTAGCGATGCAGTGCCTGGTGTCAGGCCTGTGGCCCCTTAGAGACTAGCAAACCTGGTTTGCTAGAGATGCAGTGCCTGGTGTCACAGACCTGTGGCCCCTTAGAGACTAGCAAACCTGGTTTGCTAGAGATGCAGTGCCTGGTGTCAGGCCTGTGGCCCCTTAGAGACTTGCAAACCTGGTTTGCTAGAGATGCAGTGCCTGGTGTCAGGCCTGTGGCCCCTTAGAGACTAGCAAACCTGGTTTGCTAGAGATGCAGTGCCTGGTGTCAGGCCTGTGGCCCCTTAGAGACTAGCAAACTTGGTTTGCTAGCGATGCAGTGCCTGGTGTCAGAGACCTGTGGCCCCTTAGAGACTAGCAAACCTGGTTTGCTAGAGATGCAGTGCCTGGTGTCAGGCCTGTGGCCCCTTAGAGACTAGCAAACCTGGTTTGCTAGAGATGCAGTGCCTGGTGTCACAGACCTGTGGCCCCTTAGAGACTAGCAAACCTGGTTTGCTAGAGATGCAGTGCCTGGTGTCAGGCCTGTGGCCCCTTAGAGACTTGCAAACCTGGTTTGCTAGAGATGCAGTGCCTGGTGTCAGGCCTGTGGCCCCCTTAGAGACTAGCAAACCTGGTTTGCTAGAGATGCAGTGCCTGGTGTCAGGCCTGTGGCCCCTTAGAGACTAGCAAACTTGGTTTGCTAGCGATGCAGTGCCTGGTGTCAGAGACCTGTGGCCCCTTAGAGACTAGCAAACCTGGTTTGCTAGAGATGCAGTGCCTGGTGTCAGGCCTGTGGCCCCTTAGAGACTAGCAAACCTGGTTTGCTAGAGATGCAGTGCCTGGTGTCAGGCCTGTGGCCCCTTAGAGACTAGCAAACCTGGTTTGCTAGAGATGCAGTGCCTGGTGTCAGGCCTGTGGCCCCTTAGAGACTAGCAAACCTGGTTTGCTAGAGATGCAGTGCCTGGTGTCAGAGGCCTGTGGCCCCTTAGAGACTAGCAAACCTGGTTTGCTAGAGATGCAGTGCCTGGTGTCAGGCCTGTGGCCCCTTAGAGACTAGCAAACCTGGTTTGCTAGAGATGCAGTGCCTGGTGTCAGGCCTGTGGCCCCTTAGAGACTAGCAAACCTGGTTTGCTAGAGATGCAGTGCCTGGTGTCAGGCCTGTGGCCCCTTAGAGACTAGCAAACCTGGTTTGCTAGAGATGCAGTGCCTGGTGTCAGGCCTGTGGCCCCTTAGAGACTAGCAAACCTGGTTTGCTAGAGATGCAGTGCCTGGTGTCAGGCCTGTGGCCCCTTAGAGACTAGCAAACCTCGTTTGCTAGAGATGCAGTGCCTGGTGTCAGGCCTGTGGCCCCTTAGAGACCAGCAAACCTGGTTTGCTAGAGATGCAGTGCCTGGTGTCAGGCCTGTGGCCCCTTAGAGACTAGCAAACCTGGTTTGCTAGAGATGCAGTGCCTGGTGTCACAGACCTGTGGCCCCTTAGAGACTAGCAAACCTGGTTTGCTAGAGATGCAGTGCCTGGTGTCAGGCCTGTGGCCCCTTAGAGACTAGCAAACCTGGTTTGCTAGAGATGCAGTGCCTTGTGTCAGAGACCTGTGGCCCCTTAGAGACTTGCAAACTTGGTTTGCTAGAGATGCAGTGCCTTGTGTCAGAGACCTGTGGCCCCTTAGAGACTAGCAAACTTGGTTTGCTAGAGATGCAGTGCCTTGTGTCAGAGACCTGTGGCCCCTTAGAGACTAGCAAACTTGGTTTGCTAGCGATGCAGTGCCTTGTGTCAGGCCTGTGGCCCCTTAGAGACTAGCAAACTTGGTTTGCTAGAGATGCAGTGCCTTATGTCAGAGACCTGTGGCCCCTTAGAGACTAGCAAACCTGGTTTGCTAGAGATGCAGTGCCTGGTGTCAGGCCTGTGGCCCCTTAGAGACTAGCAAACCTGGTTTGCTAGAGATGCAGTGCCTGGTGTCAGGCCTGTGGCCCCTTAGAGACTAGCAAACCTGGTTTGCTAGAGATGCAGTGCCTGGTGTCAGGCCTGTGGCCCCTTAGAGACTAGCAAACCTGGTTTGCTAGAGATGCAGTGCCTGGTGTCACAGACCTGTGGCCCCTTAGAGACTAGCAAACTTGGTTTGCTAGAGATGCAGTGCCTGGTGTCAGGCCTGTGGCCCCTTAGAGACTAGCAAACTTGGTTTGCTAGCGATGCAGTGCCTTGTGTCACAGACCTGTGGCCCCTTAGAGACTAGCAAACTTGGTTTGCTAGAGATGCAGTGCCTTGTGTCAGAGACCTGTGGCCCCTTAGAGACTAGCAAACTTGGTTTGCTAGCGATGCAGTGCCTTGTGTCAGAGACCTGTGGCCCCTTAGAGACTAGCAAACCTGGTTTGCTAGAGATGCAGTGCCTGGTGTCAGGCCTGTGGCCCCTTAGAGACTAGCAAACCTGGTTTGCTAGAGATGCAGTGCCTGGTGTCACAGACCTGTGGCCCCTTAGAGACTAGCAAACTTGGTTTGCTAGAGATGCAGTGCCTGGTGTCAGGCCTGTGGCCCCTTAGAGACTAGCAAACTTGGTTTGCTAGCGATGCAGTGCCTTGTGTCACAGACCTGTGGCCCCTTAGAGACTAGCAAACTTGGTTTGCTAGAGATGCAGTGCCTTGTGTCAGAGACCTGTGGCCCCTTAGAGACTAGCAAACTTGGTTTGCTAGCGATGCAGTGCCTTGTGTCAGAGACCTGTGGCCCCTTAGAGACTAGCAAACCTGGTTTGCTAGAGATGCAGTGCCCTGGTGTCAGGCCTGTGGCCCCTTAGAGACTAGCAAACCTGGTTTGCTAGAGATGCAGTGCCTGGTGTCAGGCCTGTGGCCCCTTAGAGACTAGCAAACCTGGTTTGCTAGAGATGCAGTGCCTGGTGTCAGGCCTGTGGCCCCTTAGAGACTAGCAAACCTGGTTTGCTAGAGATGCAGTGCCTGGTGTCAGGCCTGTGGCCCCTTAGAGACTAGCAAACCTGGTTTGCTAGAGATGCAGTGCCTGGTGTCAGAGACCTGTGGCCCCTTAGAGACTAGCAAACCTGGTTTGCTAGAGATGCAGTGCCTGGTGTCAGAGACCTGTGGCCCCTTAGAGACTAGCAAACTTGGTTTGCTAGAGATGCAGTGCCTGGTGTCAGAGACCTGTGGCCCCTTAGAGACTAGCAAACTTGGTTTGCTAGAGATGCAGTGCCTTGTGTCAGAGACCTGTGGCCCCTTAGAGACTAGCAAACTTGGTTTGCTAGCGATGCAGTGCCTTGTGTCAGAGACCTGTGGCCCCTTAGAGACTAGCAACCTGGTTTGCTAGAGATGCAGTGCCTGGTGTCAGGCCTGTGGCCCCCTTAGAGACTAGCAAACTTGGTTTGCTAGCGATGCAGTGCCTTGTGTCACAGACCTGTGGCCCCTTAGAGACTAGCAAACTTGGTTTGCTAGAGATGCAGTGCCTTGTGTCAGAGACCTGTGGCCCCTTAGAGACTAGCAAACTTGGTTGCTAGCGATGCAGTGCCTTGTGTCAGAGACCTGTGGCCCCTTAGAGACTAGCAAACCTGGTTTGCTAGAGATGCAGTGCCTGGTGTCAGGCCTGTGGCCCCTTAGAGACTAGCAAACCTGGTTTGCTAGAGATGCAGTGCCTGGTGTCAGGCCTGTGGCCCCTTAGAGACTAGCAAACCTGGTTTGCTAGAGATGCAGTGCCTGGTGTCAGAGACCTGTGGCCCCTTAGAGACTAGCAAAGCTGGTTTGCTAGAGATGCAGTGCCTGGTGTCAGAGACCTGTGGCCCCTTAGAGACTAGCAAACTTGGTTGCTAGAGATGCAGTGCCTGGTGTCAGAGACCTGTGGCCCCTTAGAGACTAGCAAACTTGGTTTGCTAGAGATGCAGTGCCTTGTGTCAGAGACCTGTGGCCCCTTAGAGACTAGCAAACTTGGTTTGCTAGCGATGCAGTGCCTGGTGTCAGAGACCTGTGGCCCCTTAGAGACTAGCAAACTTGGTTTGCTAGAGATGCAGTGCCTTGTGTCAGAGACCTGTGGCCCCTTAGAGACTAGCAAACTTGGTTTGCTAGCGATGCAGTGCCTGGTGTCAGGCCTGTGGCCCCTTAGAGACTAGCAAACCTGGTTTGCTAGAGATGCAGTGCCTGGTGTCAGAGACCTGTGGCCCCTTAGAGACTAGCAAACCTGGTTTGCTAGAGATGCAGTGCCTGGTGTCAGGCCTGTGGCCCCTTAGAGACTTGCAAACCTGGTTTGCTAGAGATGCAGTGCCTGGTGTCAGGCCTGTGGCCCCTTAGAGACTAGCAAACCTGGTTTGCTAGAGATGCAGTGCCTGGTGTCAGGCCTGTGGCCCCTTAGAGACTAGCAAACCTGGTTTGCTAGAGATGCAGTGCCTGGTGTCAGAGACCTGTGGCCCCTTAGAGACTAGCAAACCTGGTTTGCTAGAGATGCAGTGGCCTGGTGTCAGAGACCTGTGGCCCCTTAGAGACTAGCAAACTTGGTTTGCTAGAGATGCAGTGCCTGGTGTCAGAGACCTGTGGCCCCTTAGAGACTAGCAAACTTGGTTTGCTAGAGATGCAGTGCCTTGTGTCAGAGACCTGTGGCCCCTTAGAGACTAGCAAACTTGGTTTGCTAGCGATGCAGTGCCTGGTGTCAGGCCTGTGGCCCCTTAGAGACTAGCAAACCTGGTTTGCTAGAGATGCAGTGCCTGGTGTCACAGACCTGTGGCCCCTTAGAGACTAGCAAACCTGGTTTGCTAGAGATGCAGTGCCTGGTGTCAGAGACCTGTGGCCCCTTAGAGACTAGCAAACCTGGTTTGCTAGAGATGCAGTGCCTGGTGTCAGAGACCTGTGGCCCCTTAGAGACTAGCAAACTTGGTTTGCTAGAGATGCAGTGCCTGGTGTCAGAGACCTGTGGCCCCTTAGAGACTAGCAAACTTGGTTTGCTAGAGATGCAGTGCCTTGTGTCAGAGACCTGTGGCCCCTTAGAGACTAGCAAACTTGGTTTGCTAGCGATGCAGTGCCTGGTGTCAGGCCTGTGGCCCCTTAGAGACTAGCAAACCTGGTTTGCTAGAGATGCAGTGCCTGGTGTCACAGACCTGTGGCCCCTTAGAGACTAGCAAACCTGGTTTGCTAGAGATGCAGTGCCTGGTGTCAGGCCTGTGGCCCCTTAGAGACTTGCAAACCTGGTTTGCTAGAGATGCAGTGCCTGGTGTCAGGCCTGTGGCCCCTTAGAGACTAGCAAACCTGGTTTGCTAGAGATGCAGTGCCTGGTGTCAGGCCTGTGGCCCCTTAGAGACTAGCAAACTTGGTTTGCTAGCGATGCAGTGCCTGGTGTCAGAGACCTGTGGCCCCTTAGAGACTAGCAAACCTGGTTTGCTAGAGATGCAGTGCCTGGTGTCAGGCCTGTGGCCCCTTAGAGACTAGCAAACCTGGTTTGCTAGAGATGCAGTGCCTGGTGTCACAGACCTGTGGCCCCTTAGAGACTAGCAAACCTGGTTTGCTAGAGATGCAGTGCCTGGTGTCAGGCCTGTGGCCCCTTAGAGACTTGCAAACCTGGTTTGCTAGAGATGCAGTGCCTGGTGTCAGGCCTGTGGCCCCTTAGAGACTAGCAAACCTGGTTTGCTAGAGATGCAGTGCCTGGTGTCAGGCCTGTGGCCCCTTAGAGACTAGCAAACTTGGTTTGCTAGCGATGCAGTGCCTGGTGTCAGAGACCTGTGGCCCCTTAGAGACTAGCAAACCTGGTTTGCTAGAGATGCAGTGCCTGGTGTCAGGCCTGTGGCCCCTTAGAGACTAGCAAACCTGGTTTGCTAGAGATGCAGTGCCTGGTGTCAGGCCTGTGGCCCCTTAGAGACTAGCAAACCTGGTTTGCTAGAGATGCAGTGCCTGGTGTCAGGCCTGTGGCCCCTTAGAGACTAGCAAACCTGGTTTGCTAGAGATGCAGTGCCTGGTGTCAGAGGCCTGTGGCCCCTTAGAGACTAGCAAACCTGGTTTGCTAGAGATGCAGTGCCTGGTGTCAGGCCTGTGGCCCCTTAGAGACTAGCAAACCTGGTTGCTAGAGATGCAGTGCCTGGTGTCAGGCCTGTGGCCCCTTAGAGACTAGCAAACCTGGTTTGCTAGAGATGCAGTGCCTGGTGTCAGGCCTGTGGCCCCTTAGAGACTAGCAAACCTGGTTTGCTAGAGATGCAGTGCCTGGTGTCAGGCCTGTGGCCCCTTAGAGACTAGCAAACCTCGTTTGCTAGAGATGCAGTGCCTGGTGTCAGGCCTGTGGCCCCTTAGAGACCAGCAAACCTGGTTTGCTAGAGATGCAGTGCCTGGTGTCAGGCCTGTGGCCCCTTAGAGACTAGCAAACCTGGTTTGCTAGAGATGCAGTGCCTGGTGTCACAGACCTGTGGCCCCTTAGAGACTAGCAAACCTGGTTTGCTAGAGATGCAGTGCCTGGTGTCAGGCCTGTGGCCCCTTAGAGACTAGCAAACCTGGTTTGCTAGAGATGCAGTGCCTTGTGTCAGAGACCTGTGGCCCCTTAGAGACTAGCAAACTTGGTTTGCTAGAGATGCAGTGCCTTGTGTCAGAGACCTGTGGCCCCTTAGAGACTAGCAAACTTGGTTTGCTAGAGATGCAGTGCCTTGTGTCAGAGACCTGTGGCCCCTTAGAGACTAGCAAACTTGGTTTGCTAGCGATGCAGTGCCTTGTGTCAGGCCTGTGGCCCCTTAGAGACTAGCAAACTTGGTTTGCTAGAGATGCAGTGCCTTATGTCAGAGACCTGTGGCCCCTTAGAGACTAGCAAACCTGGTTTGCTAGAGATGCAGTGCCTGGTGTCAGGCCTGTGGCCCCTTAGAGACTAGCAAACCTGGTTTGCTAGAGATGCAGTGCCTGGTGTCAGGCCTGTGGCCCCTTAGAGACTAGCAAACCTGGTTTGCTAGAGATGCAGTGCCTGGTGTCAGGCCTGTGGCCCCTTAGAGACTAGCAAACCTGGTTTGCTAGAGATGCAGTGCCTGGTGTCACAGACCTGTGGCCCCTTAGAGATAGCAAACTTGGTTTGCTAGAGATGCAGTGCCTGGTGTCAGGCCTGTGGCCCCTTAGAGACTAGCAAACTTGGTTTGCTAGCGATGCAGTGCCTTGTGTCACAGACCTGTGGCCCCTTAGAGACTAGCAAACTTGGTTTGCTAGAGATGCAGTGCCTTGTGTCAGAGACCTGTGGCCCCTTAGAGACTAGCAAACTTGGTTTGCTAGCGATGCAGTGCCTTGTGTCAGAGACCTGTGGCCCCTTAGAGACTAGCAAACCTGGTTTGCTAGAGATGCAGTGCCTGGTGTCAGGCCTGTGGCCCCTTAGAGACTAGCAAACCTGGTTTGCTAGAGATGCAGTGCCTGGTGTCACAGACCTGTGGCCCCTTAGAGACTAGCAAACTTGGTTTGCTAGAGATGCAGTGCCTGGTGTCAGGCCTGTGGCCCCTTAGAGACTAGCAAACTTGGTTTGCTAGCGATGCAGTGCCTTGTGTCACAGACCTGTGGCCCCTTAGAGACTAGCAAACTTGGTTTGCTAGAGATGCAGTGCCTTGTGTCAGAGACCTGTGGCCCCTTAGAGACTAGCAAACTTGGTTTGCTAGCGATGCAGTGCCTTGTGTCAGAGACCTGTGGCCCCTTAGAGACTAGCAAACCTGGTTTGCTAGAGATGCAGTGCCTGGTGTCAGGCCTGTGGCCCCTTAGAGACTAGCAAACCTGGTTTGCTAGAGATGCAGTGCCTGGTGTCAGGCCTGTGGCCCCTTAGAGACTAGCAAACCTGGTTTGCTAGAGATGCAGTGCCTGGTGTCAGGCCTGTGGCCCCTTAGAGACTAGCAAACCTGGTTTGCTAGAGATGCAGTGCCTGGTGTCAGGCCTGTGGCCCCTTAGAGACTAGCAAACCTGGTTTGCTAGAGATGCAGTGCCTGGTGTCAGAGACCTGTGGCCCCTTAGAGACTAGCAAACCTGGTTTGCTAGAGATGCAGTGCCTGGTGTCAGAGACCTGTGGCCCCTTAGAGACTAGCAAACTTGGTTTGCTAGAGATGCAGTGCCTGGTGTCAGAGACCTGTGGCCCCTTAGAGACTAGCAAACTTGGTTTGCTAGAGATGCAGTGCCTTGTGTCAGAGACCTGTGGCCCCTTAGAGACTAGCAAACTTGGTTTGCTAGCGATGCAGTGCCTTGTGTCAGAGACCTGTGGCCCCTTAGAGACTAGCAAACCTGGTTTGCTAGAGATGCAGTGCCTGGTGTCAGGCCTGTGGCCCCTTAGAGACTAGCAAACCTGGTTTGCTAGAGATGCAGTGCCTGGTGTCACAGACCTGTGGCCCCTTAGAGACTAGCAAACTTGGTTTGCTAGAGATGCAGTGCCTGGTGTCAGGCCTGTGGCCCCTTAGAGACTAGCAAACTTGGTTTGCTAGCGATGCAGTGCCTTGTGTCACAGACCTGTGGCCCCTTAGAGACTAGCAAACTTGGTTTGCTAGAGATGCAGTGCCTTGTGTCAGAGACCTGTGGCCCCTTAGAGACTAGCAAACTTGGTTTGCTAGCGATGCAGTGCCTTGTGTCAGAGACCTGTGGCCCCTTAGAGACTAGCAAACCTGGTTTGCTAGAGATGCAGTGCCTGGTGTCAGGCCTGTGGCCCCTTAGAGACTAGCAAACCTGGTTTGCTAGAGATGCAGTGCCTGGTGTCAGGCCTGTGGCCCCTTAGAGACTAGCAAACCTGGTTTGCTAGAGATGCAGTGCCTGGTGTCAGAGACCTGTGGCCCCTTAGAGACTAGCAAACCTGGTTTGCTAGAGATGCAGTGCCTGGTGTCAGAGACCTGTGGCCCCTTAGAGACTAGCAAACTTGGTTTGCTAGAGATGCAGTGCCTGGTGTCAGAGACCTGTGGCCCCTTAGAGACTAGCAAACTTGGTTTGCTAGAGATGCAGTGCCTTGTGTCAGAGACCTGTGGCCCCTTAGAGACTAGCAAACTTGGTTTGCTAGCGATGCAGTGCCTGGTGTCAGGCCTGTGGCCCCTTAGAGACTAGCAAACCTGGTTTGCTAGAGATGCAGTGCCTGGTGTCACAGACCTGTGGCCCCTTAGAGACTAGCAAACTTGGTTTGCTAGAGATGCAGTGCCTGGTGTCAGGCCTGTGGCCCCTTAGAGACTAGCAAACTTGGTTTGCTAGCGATGCAGTGCCTTGTGTCACAGACCTGTGGCCCCTTAGAGACTAGCAAACTTGGTTTGCTAGAGATGCAGTGCCTTGTGTCAGAGACCTGTGGCCCCTTAGAGACTAGCAAACTTGGTTTGCTAGCGATGCAGTGCCTTGTGTCAGAGACCTGTGGCCCCTTAGAGACTAGCAAACCTGGTTTGCTAGAGATGCAGTGCCTGGTGTCAGGCCTGTGGCCCCTTAGAGACTAGCAAACCTGGTTTGCTAGAGATGCAGTGCCTGGTGTCAGGCCTGTGGCCCCTTAGAGACTAGCAAACATGGTTTGCTAGAGATGCAGTGCCTGGTGTCAGGCCTGTGGCCCCTTAGAGACTAGCAAACCTGGTTTGCTAGAGATGCAGTGCCTGGTGTCAGAGGCCTGTGGCCCCTTAGAGACTAGCAAACCTGGTTTGCTAGAGATGCAGTGCCTGGTGTCAGAGACCTGTGGCCCCTTAGAGACTAGCAAACCTGGTTTGCTAGAGATGCAGTGCCTGGTGTCAGAGACCTGTGGCCCCTTAGAGACTAGCAAACTTGGTTTGCTAGAGATGCAGTGCCTTGTGTCAGAGACCTGTGGCCCCTTAGAGACTAGCAAACTTGGTTTGCTAGCGATGCAGTGCCTTGTGTCAGAGACCTGTGGCCCCTTAGAGACTAGCAAACCTGGTTTGCTAGCGATGCAGTGCCTTGTGTCAGAGACCTGTGGCCCCTTAGAGACTAGCAAACTTGGTTTGCTAGCGATGCAGTGCCTTGTGTCACAGGCCTGTGGCCCCTTAGAGACTAGCAAACTTGGTTTGCTAGATATGCAGTGCCTGGTGTCAGGCCTGTGGCCCCTTAGAGACTAGCAAACCTGGTTTGCTAGAGATGCAGTGCCTGGTGTCAGGCCTGTGGCCCCTTAGAGACTAGCAAACCTGGTTTGCTAGAGATGCAGTGCCTGGTGTCACAGACCTGTGGCCCCTTAGAGACTAGCAAACTTGGTTTGCTAGAGATGCAGTGCCTGGTGTCAGGCCTGTGGCCCCTTAGAGACTAGCAAACTTGGTTTGCTAGCGATGCAGTGCCTTGTGTCACAGACCTGTGGCCCCTTAGAGACTAGCAAACTTGGTTTGCTAGAGATGCAGTGCCTTGTGTCAGAGACCTGTGGCCCCTTAGAGACTAGCAAACTTGGTTTGCTAGCGATGCAGTGCCTTGTGTCAGAGACCTGTGGCCCCTTAGAGACTAGCAAACCTGGTTTGCTAGAGATGCAGTGCCTGGTGTCAGGCCTGTGGCCCCTTAGAGACTAGCAAACCTGGTTTGCTAGAGATGCAGTGCCTGGTGTCAGGCCTGTGGCCCCTTAGAGACTAGCAAACCTGGTTTGCTAGAGATGCAGTGCCTGGTGTCAGAGACCTGTGGCCCCTTAGAGACTAGCAAACCTGGTTTGCTAGAGATGCAGTGCCTGGTGTCAGAGACCTGTGGCCCCTTAGAGACTAGCAAACTTGGTTTGCTAGAGATGCAGTGCCTGGTGTCAGAGACCTGTGGCCCCTTAGAGACTAGCAAACTTGGTTTGCTAGAGATGCAGTGCCTTGTGTCAGAGACCTGTGGCCCCTTAGAGACTAGCAAACTTGGTTTGCTAGCGATGCAGTGCCTGGTGTCAGGCCTGTGGCCCCTTAGAGACTAGCAAACCTGGTTTGCTAGAGATGCAGTGCCTGGTGTCACAGACCTGTGGCCCCTTAGAGACTAGCAAACTTGGTTTGCTAGAGATGCAGTGCCTGGTGTCAGGCCTGTGGCCCCTTAGAGACTAGCAAACTTGGTTTGCTAGCGATGCAGTGCCTTCTGTCACAGACCTGTGGCCCCTTAGAGACTAGCAAACTTGGTTTGCTAGAGATGCAGTGCCTTGTGTCAGAGACCTGTGGCCCCTTAGAGACTAGCAAACTTGGTTTGCTAGCGATGCAGTGCCTTGTGTCAGAGACCTGTGGCCCCTTAGAGACTAGCAAACCTGGTTTGCTAGAGATGCAGTGCCTGGTGTCAGGCCTGTGGCCCCTTAGAGACTAGCAAACCTGGTTTGCTAGAGATGCAGTGCCTGGTGTCAGGCCTGTGGCCCCTTAGAGACTAGCAAACATGGTTTGCTAGAGATGCAGTGCCTGGTGTCAGGCCTGTGGCCCCTTAGAGACTAGCAAACCTGGTTTGCTAGAGATGCAGTGCCTGGTGTCAGAGGCCTGTGGCCCCTTAGAGACTAGCAAACCTGGTTTGCTAGAGATGCAGTGCCTGGTGTCAGAGACCTGTGGCCCCTTAGAGACTAGCAAACCTGGTTTGCTAGAGATGCAGTGCCTGGTGTCAGAGACCTGTGGCCCCTTAGAGACTAGCAAACTTGGTTTGCTAGAGATGCAGTGCCTTGTGTCAGAGACCTGTGGCCCCTTAGAGACTAGCAAACTTGGTTTGCTAGAGATGCAGTGCCTTGTGTCACAGAGCTGTGGCCCCTTAGAGACTAGCAAACCTGGTTTGCTAGAGATGCAGTGCCTTGTGTCAGAGACCTGTGGCCCCTTAGAGACTAGCAAACTTGGTTTGCTAGAGATGCAGTGCCTTGTGTCACAGGCCTGTGGCCCCTTAGAGACTAGCAAACTTGGTTTGCTAGCGATGCAGTGCCTTGTGTCACAGGCCTGTGGCCCCTTAGAGACTAGCAAACTTGGTTTGCTAGCGATGCAGTGCCTTGTGTCAGAGACCTGTGGCCCCTTAGAGACTAGCAAACCTGGTTTGCTAGCGATGCAGTGCCTTGTGTCAGAGACCTGTGGCCCCTTAGAGACTAGCAAACTTGGTTTGCTAGCGATGCAGTGTCTTGTGTCACAGGCCTGTGGCCCCTTAGAGACTAGCAAACTTGGTTTGCTAGCGATGCAGTGCCTTGTGTCACAGGCCTGTGGCCCCTTAGAGACTAGCAAACTTGGTTTGCTAGCGATGCAGTGCCTTGTGTCACAGGCCTGTGGCCCCTTAGAGACTAGCAAACTTGGTTTGCTAGAGATGCAGTGCCTTGTGTCAGAGACCTGTGGCCCCTTAGAGACTAGCAATCCTGGTTTGCTAGAGATGCAGTGCCTTGTGTCAGAGGCCTGTGGCCCCTTAGAGACTAGCAAACCTGGTTTGCTAGCGATGCAGTGCCTTGTGTCAGAGACCTGTAGCCCCTTAGAGACTAGCAAACCTGGTTTGCTAGAGATGCAGTGCCTGGTGTCAGGCCTGTGGCCCCTTAGAGACTAGCAAACCTGGTTTGCTAGAGATGCAGTGCCTGGTGTCAGGCCTGTGGCCCCTTAGAGACTAGCAAACCTGGTTTGCTAGAGATGCAGTGCCTGGTGTCAGGCCTGTGGCCCCTTAGAGACTAGCAAACCTGGTTTGCTAGAGATGCAGTGCCTGGTGTCAGGCCTGTGGCCCCTTAGAGACTAGCAAACCTGGTTTGCTAGAGATGCAGTGCCTGTTGTCAGAGACCTGTGGCCCCTTAGAGACTAGCAAACCTGGTTTGCTAGAGATGCAGTGCCTGGTGTCAGAGACCTGTGGCCCCTTAGAGACTAGCAAACTTGGTTTGCTAGAGATGCAGTGCCTGGTGTCAGAGACCTGTGGCCCCTTAGAGACTAGCAAACTTGGTTTGCTAGAGATGCAGTGCCTTGTGTCAGAGACCTGTGGCCCCTTAGAGACTAGCAAACTTGGTTTGCTAGCGATGCAGTGCCTTGTGTCAGAGACCTGTGGCCCCTTAGAGACTAGCAAACCTGGTTTGCTAGAGATGCAGTGCCTGGTGTCAGGCCTGTGGCCCCTTAGAGACTAGCAAACCTGGTTTGCTAGAGATGCAGTGCCTGGTGTCACAGACCTGTGGCCCCTTAGAGACTAGCAAACTTGGTTTGCTAGAGATGCAGTGCCTGGTGTCAGGCCTGTGGCCCCTTAGAGACTAGCAAACTTGGTTTGCTAGCGATGCAGTGCCTTCTGTCACAGACCTGTGGCCCCTTAGAGACTAGCAAACTTGGTTTGCTAGAGATGCAGTGCCTTGTGTCAGAGACCTGTGGCCCCTTAGAGACTAGCAAACTTGGTTTGCTAGCGATGCAGTGCCTTGTGTCAGAGACCTGTGGCCCCTTAGAGACTAGCAAACCTGGTTTGCTAGAGATGCAGTGCCTGGTGTCAGGCCTGTGGCCCCTTAGAGACTAGCAAACCTGGTTTGCTAGAGATGCAGTGCCTGGTGTCAGGCCTGTGGCCCCTTAGAGACTAGCAAACCTGGTTTGCTAGAGATGCAGTGCCTGGTGTCAGAGACCTGTGGCCCCTTAGAGACTAGCAAACCTGGTTTGCTAGAGATGCAGTGCCTGGTGTCAGAGACCTGTGGCCCCTTAGAGACTAGCAAACTTGGTTTGCTAGAGATGCAGTGCCTGGTGTCAGAGACCTGTGGCCCCTTAGAGACTAGCAAACTTGGTTTGCTAGAGATGCAGTGCCTTGTGTCAGAGACCTGTGGCCCCTTAGAGACTAGCAAACTTGGTTTGCTAGCGATGCAGTGCCTGGTGTCAGGCCTGTGGCCCCTTAGAGACTAGCAAACCTGGTTTGCTAGAGATGCAGTGCCTGGTGTCACAGACCTGTGGCCCCTTAGAGACTAGCAAACTTGGTTTGCTAGAGATGCAGTGCCTGGTGTCAGGCCTGTGGCCCCTTAGAGACTAGCAAACTTGGTTTGCTAGCGATGCAGTGCCTTGTGTCACAGACCTGTGGCCCCTTAGAGACTAGCAAACTTGGTTTGCTAGAGATGCAGTGCCTTGTGTCAGAGACCTGTGGCCCCTTAGAGACTAGCAAACTTGGTTTGCTAGCGATGCAGTGCCTTGTGTCAGAGACCTGTGGCCCCTTAGAGACTAGCAAACCTGGTTTGCTAGAGATGCAGTGCCTGGTGTCAGGCCTGTGGCCCCTTAGAGACTAGCAAACCTGGTTTGCTAGAGATGCAGTGCCTGGTGTCAGGCCTGTGGCCCCTTAGAGACTAGCAAACATGGTTTGCTAGAGATGCAGTGCCTGGTGTCAGGCCTGTGGCCCCTTAGAGACTAGCAAACCTGGTTTGCTAGAGATGCAGTGCCTGGTGTCAGAGGCCTGTGGCCCCTTAGAGACTAGCAAACCTGGTTTGCTAGAGATGCAGTGCCTGGTGTCAGAGACCTGTGGCCCCTTAGAGACTAGCAAACCTGGTTTGCTAGAGATGCAGTGCCTGGTGTCAGAGACCTGTGGCCCCTTAGAGACTAGCAAACTTGGTTTGCTAGAGATGCAGTGCCTTGTGTCAGAGACCTGTGGCCCCTTAGAGACTAGCAAACTTGGTTTGCTAGAGATGCAGTGCCTTGTGTCACAGACCTGTGGCCCCTTAGAGACTAGCAAACCTGGTTTGCTAGAGATGCAGTGCCTTGTGTCAGAGACCTGTGGCCCCTTAGAGACTAGCAAACTTGGTTTGCTAGAGATGCAGTGCCTTGTGTCAGAGACCTTTGGCCCCTTAGAGACTAGCAAACTTGGTTTGCTAGAGATGCAGTGCCTTGTGTCACAGGCCTGTGGCCCCTTAGAGACTAGCAAACTTGGTTTGCTAGCGATGCAGTGCCTTGTGTCACAGGTCTGTGGCCCCTTAGAGACTAGCAAACTTGGTTTGCTAGCGATGCAGTGCCTTGTGTCAGAGACCTGTGGCCCCTTAGAGACTAGCAAACCTGGTTTGCTAGCGATGCAGTGCCTTGTGTCAGAGACCTGTGGCCCCTTAGAGACTAGCAAACTTGGTTTGCTAGCGATGCAGTGCCTTGTGTCACAGGCCTGTGGCCCCTTAGAGACTAGCAAACTTGGTTTGCTAGCGATGCAGTGCCTTGTGTCACAGGCCTGTGGCCCCTTAGAGACTAGCAAACTTGGTTTGCTAGCGATGCAGTGCCTTGTGTCACAGGCCTGTGGCCCCTTAGAGACTAGCAAACTTGGTTTGCTAGAGATGCAGTGCCTTGTGTCAGAGACCTGTGGCCCCTTAGAGACTAGCAATCCTGGTTTGCTAGAGATGCAGTGCCTTGTGTCAGAGGCCTGTGGCCCCTTAGAGACTAGCAAACCTGGTTTGCTAGCGATGCAGTGCCTTGTGTCAGAGACCTGTGGCCCCTTAGAGACTAGCAAACCTGGTTTGCTAGAGATGCAGTGCCTGGTGTCAGGCCTGTGGCCCCTTAGAGACTAGCAAACCTGGTTTGCTAGAGATGCAGTGCCTGGTGTCAGGCCTGTGGCCCCTTAGAGACTAGCAAACCTGGTTTGCTAGAGATGCAGTGCCTGGTGTCAGGCCTGTGGCCCCTTAGAGACTAGCAAACCTGGTTTGCTAGAGATGCAGTGCCTGGTGTCAGGCCTGTGGCCCCTTAGAGACTAGCAAACCTGGTTTGCTAGAGATGCAGTGCCTGGTGTCAGGCCTGTGGCCACTTAGAGACTAGCAAACCTGGTTTGCTAGAGATGCAGTGCCTGGTGTCAGAGACCTGTGGCCCCTTAGAGACTAGCAAACCTGGTTTGCTAGAGATGCAGTGCCTTGTGTCAGAGACCTGTGGCCCCTTAGAGACTAGCAAACTTGGTTTGCTAGAGATGCAGTGCCTGGTGTCAGAGACCTGTGGCCCCTTAGAGACTAGCAAACCTGGTTTGCTAGCGATGCAGTGCCTTGTGTCAGAGACCTGTGGCCCCTTAGAGACTAGCAAACTTGGTTTGCTAGCGATGCAGTGCCTTGTGTCAGAGACCTGTGGCCCCTTAGAGACTAGCAAACCTGGTTTGCTAGCGATGCAGTGCCTTGTGTCAGAGACCTGTGGCCCCTTAGAGACTAGCAAACTTGGTTTGCTAGAGATGCAGTGCCTTGTGTCAGAGACCTGTGGCCCCTTAGAGACTAGCAAACTTGGTTTGCTAGAGATGCAGTGCCTGGTGTCAGATACCTGTGGCCCCTTAGAGACTAGCAAACTTGGTTTGCTAGAGATGCAGTGCCTGGTGTCAGAGACCTGTGGCCCCTTAGAGACTAGCAAACCTGGTTTGCTAGAGATGCAGTGCCTTGTGTCAGAGACCTGTGGCCCCTTAGAGACTAGCAAACCTGGTTTGCTAGAGATGCAGTGCCTGGTGTCAGAGACCTGTGGCCCCTTAGAGACTAGCAAACCTGGTTTGCTAGAGATGCAGTGCCTGGTGTCAGGCCTGTGGCCCCTTAGAGACTAGCAAACCTGGTTTGCTAGAGATGCAGTGCCTGGTGTCAGGCCTGTGGCCCCTTAGAGACTAGCAAACCTGGTTTGCTAGAGATGCAGTGCCTGGTGTCAGCCTGTGGCCCCTTAGAGACTAGCAAACCTGGTTTGCTAGAGATGCAGTGCCTGGTGTCAGGCCTGTGGCCCCTTAGAGACTAGCAAACCTGGTTTGCTAGAGATGCAGTGCCTGGTGTCAGGCCTGTGGCCCCTTAGAGACTAGCAAACCTGGTTTGCTAGAGATGCAGTGCCTGGTGTCAGGCCTGTGGCCCCTTAGAGACTAGCAAACCTGGTTTGCTAGAGATGCAGTGCCTGGTGTCAGGCCTGTGGCCCCTTAGAGACTAGCAAACCTGGTTTGCTAGAGATGCAGTGCCTGGTGTCAGGCCTGTGGCCCCTTAGAAACTAGCAAACCTGGTTTGCTAGACATGCAGTGCCTGGTGTAAGGCCTGTGGCCCCTTAGAGACTAGCAAACCTGGTTTGCTAGAGATGCAGTGCCTGGTGTCAGGCCTGTGGCCCCTTAGAGACTAGCAAACCTGGTTTGCTAGAGATGCAGTGCCTGGTGTCAGGCCTGTGGCCCCTTAGAGACTAGCAAACCTGGTTTGCTAGAGATGCAGTGCCTGGTGTCAGGCCTGTGGCCCCTTAGAGACTAGCAAACCTGGTTTGCTAGAGATGCAGTGCCTGGTGTCAGGCCTGTGGCCCCTTAGAGACTAGCAAACCTGGTTTGCTAGAGATGCAGTGCCTGGTGTCAGGCCTGTGGCCCCTTAGAGACTAGCAAACCTGGTTTGCTAGAGATGCAGTGCCTGGTGTCAGGCCTGTGGCCCCTTAGAGACTAGCAAACCTGGTTTGCTAGAGATGCAGTGCCTGGTGTCAGGCCTGTGGCCCTTAGAGACTAGCAAACCTGGTTTGCTAGAGATGCAGTGCCTGGTGTCAGGCCTGTGGCCCCTTAGAGACTAGCAAACCTGGTTTGCTAGAGATGCAGTGCCTGGTGTCAGAGACCTGTGGCCCCTTAGAGACTAGCAAACCTGGTTTGCTAGAGATGCAGTGCCTGGTGTCAGAGACCTGTGGCCCCTTAGAGACTAGCAAACCTGGTTTGCTAGAGATGCAGTGCCTGGTGTCAGAGACCTGTGGCCCCTTAGAGACTAGCAAACCTGGTTTGCTAGGAGATGCAGTGCCTGTGTCAGAGACCTGTGGCCCCTTAGAGACTAGCAAACCTGGTTTGCTAGAGATGCAGTGCCTGGTGTCAGAGACCTGTGGCCCCTTAGAGACTAGCAAACCTTGGTTTGCTAGAGATGCAGTGCCTGGTGTCAGAGACCTGTGGCCCCTTAGAGACTAGCAAACCTGGTTTGCTAGAGATGCAGTGCCTGGTGTCAGAGACCTGTGGCCCCTTAGAGACTAGCAAACCTGGTTTGCTAGAGATGCAGTGCCTTGTGTCAGAGACCTGTGGCCCCTTAGAGACTAGCAAACTTGGTTTGCTAGAGATGCAGTGCCTGGTGTCAGAGACCTGTGGCCCCTTAGAGACTAGCAAACCTGGTTTGCTAGAGATGCAGTGCCTGGTGTCAGGCCTGTGGCCCCTTAGAGACTAGCAAACCTGGTTTGCTAGAGATGCAGTGCCTGGTGTCAGGCCTGTGGCCCCTTAGAGACTAGCAAACCTGGTTTGCTAGAGATGCAGTGCCTGGTGTCAGGCCTGTGGCCCCTTAAGACTAGCAAACCTGGTTTGCTAGAGATGCAGTGCCTGGTGTCAGGCCTGTGGCCCCTTAGAGACTAGCAAACCTGGTTTGCTAGAGATGCAGTGCCTGGTGTCAGGCCTGTGGCCCCTTAGAGACTAGCAACTTGGTTTGCTAGAGATGCAGTGCCTTGTGTCAGAGACCTGTGGCCCCTTAGAGACTAGCAAACTTGGTTTGCTAGCGATGCAGTGCCTTGTGTCAGAGACCTGTGGCCCCTTAGAGACCAGCAAACTTGGTTTGCTAGCGATGCAGTGCCTTGTGTCACAGACCTGTGGCCCCTTAGAGACTAGCAAACCTGGTTTGCTAGAGATGCAGTGCCTTGTGTCAGAGACCTGTGGCCCCTTAGAGACTAGCAAACTTGGTTTGCTAGCGATGCAGTGCCTTGTGTCAGAGACCTGTGGCCCCTTAGAGACTAGCAAACTTGGTTTGCTAGCGATGCAGTGCCTTGTGTCACAGACCTGTGGCCCCTTAGAGACTAGCAAACTTGGTTTGCTAGCGATGCACTGCCTTCTGTCAGAGACCTGTGGCCCCTTAGAGACTAGCAAACTTGGTTTGCTAGCGATGCAGTGCCTTGTTTCACAGACCTGTGGCCCCTTAGAGACTAGCAAACCTGGTTTGCTAGCGATACAGTGCCTTGTGTCAGAGACCTGTGGCCCCTTAGAGACTAGCAAACCTGGTTTGCTAGCGATGCAGTGCCTGGTGTCAGGCCTGTGGCCCCTTAGAGACTAGCAAACCTGGTTTGCTAGCGATGCAGTGCCTGGTGTCAGGCCCCTGTGGCCCCTTAGAGACTAGCAAACTTGGTTTGCTAGCGATGCAGTGCCTTGTGTCACAGACCTGTGGCCCCTTAGAGACTAGCAAACCTGGTTTGCTAGCGATGCAGTGCCTTGTGTCACAGACCTGTGGCCCCTTAGAGACTAGCAAACCTGGTTTGCTAGCGATGCAGTGCCTGGTGTCAGGCCTGTGGCCCCTTAGAGACTAGCAAACCTGGTTTGCTAGCGATGCAGTGCCTGGTGTCAGGCCCCTGTGGCCCCTTAGAGACTAGCAAACCTGGTTTGCTAGAGATGCAGTGCCTGGTGTCAGGCCTGTGGCCCCTTAGAGACTAGCAAACCTGGTTTGCTAGAGATGCAGTGCCTGGTGTCAGGCCTGTGGCCCCTTAGAGACTAGCAAACCTGGTTTGCTAGAGATGCAGTGCCTGGTGTCAGAGACCTGTGGCCCCTTAGAGACTAGCAAACTTGGTTTGCTAGCGATGCAGTGCCTTGTGTCAGAGACCTGTGGCCCCTTAGAGACTAGCAAACTTGGTTTGCTAGAGATGCAGTGCCTTGTGTCAGAGACCTGTGGCCCCTTAGAGACTAGCAAACTTGGTTTGCTAGCGATGCAGTGCCTTGTGTCAGAGACCTGTGGCCCCTTAGAGACTAGCAAACTTGGTTTGCTAGAGATGCAGTGCCTTGTGTCAGAGACCTGTGGCCCCTTAGAGACTAGCAAACTTGGTTTGCTAGAGATGCAGTGCCTGGTGTCAGGCCTGTGGCCCCTTAGAGACTAGCAAACTTGGTTTGCTAGAGATGCAGTGCCTGGTGTCAGGCCTGTGGCCCCTTAGAGACTAGCAAACCTGGTTTGCTAGAGATGCAGTGCCTGGTGTCAGGCCTGTGGCCCCTTAGAGACTAGCAAACCTGGTTTGCTAGAGATGCAGTGCCTGGTGTCAGGCCTGTGGCCCCTTAGAGACTAGCAAACTTGGTTTGCTAGAGATGCAGTACCTTGTGTCAGAGACCTGTGGCCCCTTAGAGACTAGCAAACTTGGTTTGCTAGCGATGCAGTGCCTGGTGTCAGAGACCTGTGGCCCCTTAGAGACTAGCAAACTTGGTTTGCTAGAGATGCAGTGCCTTGTGTCAGAGACCTGTGGCCCCTTAGAGACTAGCAAACCTGGTTTGCTAGCGATGCAGTGCCTTGTGTCACAGGCCTGTGGCCCCTTAGAGACTAGCAAACCTGGTTTGCTAGCGATGCAGTGCCTTGTGTCAGAGACCTGTGGCCCCTTAGAGACTAGCAAACTTGGTTTGCTAGAGATGCAGTGCCTTGTGTCAGAGACCTGTGGCCCCTTAGAGACTAGCAAACTTGGTTTGCTAGCGATGCAGTGCCTTGTGTCAGAGACCTGTGGCCCCTTAGAGACTAGCAAACTTGGTTTGCTAGAGATGCAGTGCCTTGTGTCAGAGACCTGTGGCCCCTTAGAGACTAGCAAACTTGTTTGCTAGAGATGCAGTGCCTGGTGTCAGGCCTGTGGCCCCTTAGAGACTAGCAAACTTGGTTTGCTAGAGATGCAGTGCCTGGTGTCAGGCCTGTGGCCCCTTAGAGACTAGCAAACCTGGTTTGCTAGAGATGCAGTGCCTGGTGTCAGGCCTGTGGCCCCTTAGAGACTAGCAAACCTGGTTTGCTAGAGATGCAGTGCCTGGTGTCAGGCCTGTGGCCCCTTAGAGACTAGCAAACTTGGTTTGCTAGAGATGCAGTACCTTGTGTCAGAGACCTGTGGCCCCTTAGAGACTAGCAAACTTGGTTTGCTAGCGATGCAGTGCCTTGTGTCAGAGACCTGTGGCCCCTTAGAGACTAGCAAACTTGGTTTGCTAGAGATGCAGTGCCTTGTGTCAGAGACCTGTGGCCCCTTAGAGACTAGCAAACCTGGTTTGCTAGCGATGCAGTGCCTTGTGTCACAGGCCTGTGGCCCCTTAGAGACTAGCAAACCTGGTTTGCTAGCGATGCAGTGCCTTGTGTCAGAGACCTGTGGCCCCTTAGAGACTAGCAAACCTGGTTTGCTAGCGATGCAGTGCCTTGTGTCACAGGCCTGTGGCCCCTTAGAGACTAGCAAACCTGGTTTGCTAGCGATGCAGTGCCTTGTGTCAGAGACCTGTGGCCCCTTAGAGACTAGGAAACCTGGTTTGCTAGAGATGCAGTGCCTTGTGTCAGAGACCTGTGGCCCCTTAGAGACTAGCAAACTTGGTTTGCTAGAGATGCAGTGCCTTGTGTCAGAGACCTGCGGCCCCTTAGAGACTAGCAAACTTGGTTTGCTAGAGATGCAGTGCCTTGTGTCAGAGACCTGTGGCCCCTTAGAGACTAGCAAACTTGGTTTGCTAGAGATGCAGTGCCTTGTGTCAGAGACCTGTGGCCCCTTAGAGACTAGCAAACTTGGTTTGCTAGAGATGCAGTGCCTTGTGTCAGAGACCTGTGGCCCCTTAGAGACTAGCAAACTTGGTTTGCTAGAGATGCAGTGCCTTGTGTCAGAGACCTGTGGCCCCTTAGAGACTAGCAAACTTGGTTTGCTAGAGATGCAGTGCCTTGTGTCAGAGACCTGTGGCCCCTTAGAGACTAGCAAACTTGGTTTGCTAGCGATGCAGTGCCTTGTGTCAGAGACCTGTGGCCCCTTAGAGACTATCAAACTTGGTTTGCTAGCGATGCAGTGCCTTGTGTCAGAGACCTGTGGCCCCTTAGAGACTAGCAAACTTGGTTTGCTAGAGATGCAGTGCCTTGTGTCAGAGACCTGTGGCCCCTTAGAGACTAGCAAACTTGGTTTGCTAGCGATGCAGTGCCTTGTGTCAGAGACCTGTGGCCCCTTAGAGACTAGCAAACTTGGTTTGCTAGCGATGCAGTGCCTTGTGTCAGAGACCTGTGGCCCCTTAGAGACTAGCAAACTGGGTTTGCTAGCGATGCAGTGCCTTGTGTCAGGCCTGTGGCCCCTTAGAGACTAGCAAACTTGGTTTGCTAGCGATGCAGTGCCTGGTGTCAGAGACCTGTGGCCCCTTAGAGACTATCAAACCTGGTTTGCTAGAGATGCAGTGCCTGGTGTCAGGCCTGTGGCCCCTTAGAGACTTGCAAACCTGGTTTGCTAGAGATGCAGTGCCTGGTGTCAGGCCTGTGGCCCCTTAGAGACTAGCAAACCTGGTTTGCTAGAGATGCAGTGCCTGGTGTCAGGCCTGTGGCCCCTTAGAGACTAGCAAACTTGGTTTGCTAGCGATGCAGTGCCTGGTGTCAGAGACCTGTGGCCCCTTAGAGACTAGCAAACCTGGTTTGCTAGAGATGCAGTGCCTGGTGTCAGGCCTGTGGCCCCTTAGAGACTAGCAAACGTGGTTTGCTAGAGATGCAGTGCCTGGTGTCAGGCCTGTGGCCCCTTAGAGACTAGCAAACCTGGTTTGCTAGAGATGCAGTGCCTGGTGTCAGGCCTGTGGCCCCTTAGAGACTAGCAAACCTGGTTTGCTAGAGATGCAGTGCCTGGTGTCAGGCCTGTGGCCCCTTAGAGACTAGCAAACCTGGTTTGCTAGAGATGCAGTGCCTGGTGTCAGAGACCTGTGGCCCCTTAGAGACTAGCAAACCTGGTTTGCTAGAGATGCAGTGCCTGGTGTCAGAGATCTGTGGCCCCTTAGAGACTAGCAAACCTGGTTTGCTAGAGATGCAGTGCCTGGTGTCAGAGACCTGTGGCCCCTTAGAGACTAGCAAACCTGGTTTGCTAGAGATGCAGTGCCTGGTGTCAGAGACCTGTGGCCCCTTAGAGACTAGCAAACCTGGTTTGCTAGAGATGCAGTGCCTTGTGTCAGAGACCTGTGGCCCCTTAGAGACTAGCAAACTTGGTTTGCTAACGATGCAGTGCCTTGTGTCAGAGACCTGTGGCCCCTTAGAGACTAGCAAACTTGGTTTGCTAGAGATGCAGTGCCTGGTGTCAGAGACCTGTGGCCCCTTAGAGACTAGCAAACCTGGTTTGCTAGAGATGCAGTGCCTTGTGTCAGAGACCTGTGGCCCCTTAGAGACTAGCAAACCTGGTTTGCTAGAGATGCAGTGCCTTGTGTCAGAGACCTGTGGCCCCTTAGAGACTAGCAAACTTGGTTTGCTAGCGATGCAGTGCCTTGTTTCACAGACCTGTGGCCCCTTAGAGACTAGCAAACCTGGTTTGCTAGCGATGCAGTGCCTTTTGTCAGAGACCTGTGGCCCCTTAGAGACTAGCAAACCTGGTTTGCTAGCGATGCAGTGCCTGGTGTCAGGCCTGTGGCCCCTTAGAGACTAGCAAACCTGGTTTGCTAGCGATGCAGTGCCTGGTGTCAGGCCCCTGTGGCCCCTTAGAGACTAGCAAACCTGGTTTGCTAGAGATGCAGTGCCTGGTGTCAGGCCTGTGGCCCCTTAGAGACTAGCAAACCTGGTTTGCTAGAGATGCAGTGCCTGGTGTCAGGCCTGTGGCCCCTTAGAGACTAGCAAACCTGGTTTGCTAGAGATGCAGTGCCTGGTGTCAGAGACCTGTGGCCCCTTAGAGACTAGCAACCTTGGTTTGCTAGCGATGCAGTGCCTTGTGTCAGAGACCTGTGGCCCCTTAGAGACTAGCAAACTTGGTTTGCTAGAGATGCAGTGCCTTGTGTCAGAGACCTGTGGCCCCTTAGAGACTAGCAAACTTGGTTTGCTAGCGATGCAGTGCTTTGTGTCAGAGACCTGTGGCCCCTTAGAGACTAGCAAACTTGGTTTGCTAGAGATGCAGTGCCTTGTGTCAGAGACCTGTGGCCCCTTAGAGACTAGCAAACTTGGTTTGCTAGAGATGCAGTGCCTGGTGTCAGGCCTGTGGCCCCTTAGAGACTAGCAAACTTGGTTTGCTAGAGATGCAGTGCCTGGTGTCAGGCCTGTGGCCCCTTAGAGACTAGCAAACCTGGTTTGCTAGAGATGCAGTGCCTGGTGTCAGGCCTGTGGCCCCTTAGAGACTAGCAAACTTGGTTTGCTAGAGATGCAGTGCCTTGTGTCACAGACCTGTGGCCCCTTAGAGACTAGCAAACCTGGTTTGCTAGAGATGCAGTACCTTGTGTCAGAGACCTGTGGCCCCTTAGAGACTAGCAAACTTGGTTTGCTAGCTATGCAGTGCCTTGTGTCAGACACCTGTGGCCCCTTAGAGACTAGCAAACTTGGTTTGCTAGAGATGCAGTGCCTTGTGTCAGAGACCTGTGGCCCCTTAGAGACTAGCAAACCTGGTTTGCTAGCGATGCAGTGCCTTGTGTCACAGGCCTGTGGCCCCTTAGAGACTAGCAAACCTGGTTTGCTAGCGATGCAGTGCCTTGTGTCAGAGACCTGTGGCCCCTTAGAGACTAGCAAACCTGGTTTGCTAGCGATGCAGTGCCTTGTGTCACAGGCATGTGGCCCCTTAGAGACTAGCAAACCTGGTTTGCTAGCGATGCAGTGCCTGGTGTCAGAGACCTGTGGCCCCTTAGAGACTAGCGAACCTGGTTTGCTAGAGATGCAGTGCCTGGTGTCAGGCCTGTGGCCCCTTAGAGACTTGCAAACCTGGTTTGCTAGAGATGCAGTGCCTGGTGTCAGGCCTGTGGCCCCTTAGAGACTAGCAAACCTGGTTTGCTAGAGATGCAGTGCCTGGTGTCAGGCCTGTGGCCCCTTAGAGACTAGCAAACTTGGTTTGCTAGCGATGCAGTGCCTGGTGTCAGAGACCTGTGGCCCCTTAGAGACTAGCAAACCTGGTTTGCTAGAGATGCAGTGCCTGGTGTCAGGCCTGTGGCCCCTTAGAGACTAGCAAACGTGGTTTGCTAGAGATGCAGTGCCTGGTGTCAGGCCTGTGGCCCCTTAGAGACTAGCAAACCTGGTTTGCTAGAGATGCAGTGCCTGGTGTCAGGCCTGTGGCCCCTTAGAGACTAGCAAACCTGGTTTGCTAGAGATGCAGTGCCTGGTGTCAGAGGCCTGTGGCCCCTTAGAGACTAGCAAACCTGGTTTGCTAGAGATGCAGTGCCTGGTGTCAGGCCTGTGGCCCCTTAGAGACTAGCAAACCTGGTTTGCTAGAGATGCAGTGCCTGGTGTCAGGCCTGTGGCCCCTTAGAGACTAGCAAACCTGGTTTGCTAGAGATGCAGTGCCTGGTGTCAGGCCTGTGGCCCCTTAGAGACTAGCAAACCTGGTTTGCTAGAGATGCAGTGCCTGGTGTCAGGCCTGTGGCCCCTTAGAGACTAGCAAACCTGGTTTGCTAGAGATGCAGTGCCTGGTGTCAGGCCTGTGGCCCCTTAGAGACTAGCAAACCTCGTTTGCTAGAGATGCAGTGCCTGGTGTCAGGCCTGTGGCCCCTTAGAGACTAGCAAACCTGGTTTGCTAGAGATGCA
>NW_027052966.1:0-84273 GCF_011386835.1 Chrysemys picta bellii
AAATGAGGTCTCACCAGCACCGTATACAACGGAAGCAGGACCTCCTTATCCCTACTAGATATACCTCGCCTAATACATCCCAAGACCGCATTGGCTTTTTTCACAGCCACGTCACATTGTCGACTCATAGTCATCCTGCGGTCTACAAGGACCCCTAGGTCCTTCTCCTCTTCCGTTACTTCTAACCAATGCGTCCCCATCTTGTAACTAAAATTGTTATTAATCATCCCCAAGTGCATCACCTTACACTTTTCACTATTAAATTTCATCTTATTTCTGACACTCCAATTCACAAGCTCATTCAAGTCTCCCTGCAGAATATCCCTATCCTCCTCCGAATTTGCAACTCCTCCCACCTTCGTATCATCCGCAAACTTTATCAGCCCACTCTTGCAATCGGTTCCGAGGTCAGTTATAAATAGATTAAATAAAATGGGTCCCAAAACCGAACCTTGAGGCACTCCACTAGTAACCTCCCTCCAACCCGACAGTTCACCCTTTAATACGACCCGCTGCATTCTCCCCATTAACCAATTCTTTATCCACCTCTGGATTTTCATATCGATCCCCATGTTTTCCAGTTTGACCAATAATTCCTCATGGGGTACAGTATCAAACGCTTTACTGAAATCTAGGTATATTAGGTCCACCGCATTTCCCTTATCTAATAAGTCCGTTACATGGTCCTGCCATGCGGGCAGGGGACTGGACTCGATGACCTCTCGAGGTCCCTTCCGGTCCTAGAATCTATGAACGTATGAAAAAAACACTGTTCTCCACCCCCACCCAGGTTGGCCAGGGAGGCGGCTCTAGCAGGGGGGGCAGGAGGGATTCTGGCAGCAGTGAAGTGGGTTGCGGGGAAGTTGAGATCTTGACCCAAGTCATCCCAGACACTAATGCTAAGCCACAGGATGGCAGCATCTAGTGTCAGTGGAGTCCAAACACTATTTCAACCCCACAGTTTTCGATGAACTTCCCACAAGGAGAGGTGATGAGCACCCCCAGCAACACACACACACACACACACACACACACACACACCACTCCTGGTGGTGGGAGGGGAACAGGAGAAAGGACAAAAGAAGTAAGAGATGAAGAGAAAGGAAGGAGGGATGGAGGAAAAGGTAAAACGAAAAGGACAACCCTAATGTCCCCAGTGATTCTATGGCACAAAATCCAAGGGAGGGATTAAAATTCTGCCATCTTAAACTAGTGTTTTCCATGCCTAGAATTCAGCTGGCACCAGATGGATCAGACTGAGCAGGTTCCAAAACCTCTTGGAGGCTCTTACTTTCTAAACAGGGATGTCTGTTTTCTAGTAAAATCAGTAAAGTGCCGGATGATGCGGAGCTGGTGCATCCCTTTGGCCGTGAGGTCCTCCTCCTGCAAGGGAACGAGAACCTGTCAGAGACTCAAATGCCCCGAGGAATTAGGGGCAATTAAGGACACCTGGAACCAGCAGTATTTACACCCAGCACCTGCCCACCACTGAGGGATGAATTCACCTCCTGAACCCCAGAATGGAGTCGTCTACTCCTTTCTAGTAATCTCCAGTGCCAACCCCCGTCCTTGTAGGGTGAGCTCCTGCTACCTCCCCCTCAGTGCCCTTGACAGCTGTTCTACCTCCAAACCACAGCTCAAGTTATCAGAACCCTCTTCTCCACCCCCACCCAGGTTGGCCAGGGAGGCGGCTCTAGCAGGGGGGGCAGGTGGGATTCTGGCAGCAGTGAAGTGGGTTGCGGGGAGGTTGAGATCTTGCCCCAAGTCATCCCAGACACTAATGCTAAACCACACGATGGCAGCATCTAGTGTCAGTGGAGTCCAAGCACTATTTCAACCATACAGTTTTGGATCAACTCCCAACAAGGGGAGGTGAAGAGCACCCCCAGCAACACACACACACACACACACACACACACACACATATACCACTCCTGGTGGTGGGAGGGGAACAAGAGAAAGGACAAAAGAAGTAAGAGATGAAGAGAAAGGAAGGAGGGATGGAGGAAAAGGTAAAACGAAAAGGACAAACCCTAATGTCCCCAGTGATTCTACCAGACAAAATTACAGGGAGGGATTAAAATTCTGCCACCTTGAACTAGTGTTTTCCATGCCTAGAATTCAGCTGGCACCAGATGGATCAGACTGAGCAGGTTCCAAAACCTCTTGGAGGCTCTTACTTTCTAAACAGGGATGTCTGTTTTCTAGTAAAATCAGTAAAAGGAAAGGAGACAACTCGAAAGAGGCTCCTGCTCTCACTCAAATACGTAAATCCTAATACTCTCAGTCCTCAAGAGAAACCTCGAGAAGGAGACTTGCTGAAGCAAAGCCACAGGGGTCTCTGAGGTTTCCCTGGCCATGCGCCCCTGTCCTGCCTCGCTGATGGCAGCATCTCTCTCTGAGGTTACCACCTCCCTAACACCTTTGACCAATATGCTGAGGTCCTGCAAAAGACCTTTGTGATATCACTGCCACCAATCAAACCCTTAAGTGCTAATGTCCTGCTGCTGGCCTGACACTATGAAGGTTTGAGCTACTCTCTGTGGATCACCCCACTCAATGCGTCTTCATTCTAGGAAGCAAGCCGGCTAGACAGTAAAACATCAGAGGCTGCTCCCAATGCTACACTCAGTGTTTCCAAAATTAGTAGACTTTATGGCCACAAGAGACCTTTAGAGCATCTAATCTAAGCCCCTGCATATCATAGGCTTCCTGTATAGTACAATAGTTACTCTTTGGGCACACACATTCCAGAAAGGCATCTAGTCTTCATTCAATGACATCAAGAGATGGAGAATCCACCACTTTCCCTTTTAGTGAGTGCCAGGGGGTTCCATTTCCCCTTCCACTAGCACCCCATTTACAGTGAGCCAGAGCAGTACCTGCAACAGGGAGTGGGAGTTGCTGATGTCCACAGAGGCACAGCCCTTGCAGTGTCAACTTCCCACAAGGGGAGGTGAAGAGCACCCCCAGCAACACACACACACACACACACACACCACTCCTGGTGGTGGGAGGGGAACAAGAGAAAGCAAGGAGGGATGGAGGAAAAGGTAAATCGAAAAGGACAAACCCTAATGTCCCCAGTGATTCTACGGCACAAAATCCCAGGTGGGCTATAAAATTCTGCCACCTTGAACTAGGGTTTTCCATGCCTAGAATTCAGCTGGCACCAGATGGATCAGACTGCAGACTGAGCAGGTTAAAAACCTCTCCAAGGTTCTTACCTTCTCAACAGGCACGTCTCTTTTCTAGTAAAATCAATAAAAGGAGAAACTCGAAAGAGGTTCCTCCTCGCACTCACATACTTGAACCCTAATACTCTCTGAGTCCTAAAAAGGGAGACCTCGAGAAGGAGACTTGCTAAAGCAAAGCCAAAGGGGTCTCTGAGGTTTCCCTGGCCCTGCGCTCCTGTCCTGCCTGGCTGATGTCAGCATCTCTCTCTCAGGTAACCACCTCCCTAACACCTTTGACCCATAGGCTGAGGTCCAGGATAAGGCCTTTGTGATATCACTGCCACACCCAACCAAACCCTAAAGTGCTAATGTCCTGCTACTGGCCTGACACTTTGAAGGTTTGAGCTACTCTCTGTGGATCACCCCACTCAATGCATCCTCATTCTAGGAAGCAAGCGGGCTAGACAGTAAAACATCAGAGGCTGCTCCCAATGCTACACTCAGTGTTTCCAAAAGTAGGAGACTTTCTGGCCAGAAGAGACCTTTACAGCATCTCATCTAACCCGCTGCATATCATAGGCTTCCAGTATAGTACTATAGTTACTCTTTGGGCACACACATTCCAGAAAGGCATATAGTCTTCATTCAATGACATCAAGAGATGGAGAATCCACCACTTTCCCTTTTAGTGAGGGCCAGGGGGCTCCATTTCCCTTCCACTAGCTCGCCATTTACAAGGAGACAGAGCAGTACCTGCAGCAGGGAGCGGGAGTTGCTGAAGGCCTCAGAGGAACAGCCCCTGCAGTGTCTCAGGCACCTGGCGCAAGTGCCGGATGATGCGGAGCTGGTGCATCACTTTGGCCGTGACGTCCTCCTGCTGCAAGGGAACGAGAACCTGTCAGAGACTCAAAGGTCCCGAGGAATCAGGGGGAATTAAGGGCACCTGGAACCAGCAGTATTTAAACTGACTACCTGCCCACCACTGAGGGATGAATTCACCTCCTGAACCCCAGAATGGAGTCTTCTTGTCCTTTCTAGTAACCTCCAGTGCCAACCCACCACCTTGTAGGGTGAGCTCCTGCTACCTCCCCCTCAGTACCCTTGACAGCTGTTCCACATCCAAACCACAGCTCAAGTTATCAGAACCCTCTTCTGCACCCCCAACCAGGTTGGGCATCGAGGCGGCTCTAGCGGGGGGGCAGGAGGGATGCTGCCAGAAGTGAAGTGGGTTGCGGGGAGGTTGAGATCTTGCCCCAAGTCATCCCAGACACTAATGCTAAGCCACAGGATGGCAGCATCTAGTGTCAGTGGAGTCCAAGCACTATTTCAACCATACAGTTTTGGATGAACTCCCCACAAGGGGAGGTGAAGAGCACCCCCAGCAACACACACACCACTCCTGGAGGTGGGAGGGGAACAAGAGAAAGGACAAAAGAAGTAAGAGATGAAGAGAAAGGAAGGAGGGATGGAGGAAAAGGTAAAACGAAAAGGACAAACCCTAGTGTCCCCAGTGATTCCACGGGACAAAATTCCAGGGAGGGAATAAAATTCTGCCACCTTAAACTACTGTTTTCCATGCCGAGAATTCAGCTGGCACCAGATGGATCAGACTGAGCAGGTTCCAAAACCTCTTGGAGGCTCTTACCTTCTAATTTTCAAGTAAAATCAGTAAAAGGAAAGGAGAAAACTCGAAAGAGGCTCCTGCTCGCACTCACATACGTCAACCCTAACACTCTCTCAGTCCTCAAGAGAAACCTCGAGAAGGAGACTTGCTGAAGCAAAGCCACAGGGGTCTCTGAGGTTTCCCTGGTCGTAAGCCCCTGTCCTGCCTCGCTGATGGCAGCATCTCTCTCTGCGGTTACCACCTGCCTAACACCTTTGACCAATATGCTGAGGTCCTGCAAAAGACCTTTGTGATATCACTGCCACCAATCAAACCCTTAAGTGCTAATGTCCTGCTGCTGGCCTGACACTATGAAGGTTTGAGCTACGCTCTGTGGATCACCCCACTCAATGCGTCTTCATTCTAGGAAGCAAGTGGGCTAGACAGTAAAACATCAGAGGCTGCTCCCAATGCTACACTCAGTGTTTCCAAAATTAGTAGACTTTATGGCCACAAGAGACCTTTAGAGCATCTCATCTAACCCCCTCCATATCATAGGCTTCCAGTATAGTACAATAGTTACTTTTTGGGCACACACATTCCAGAAAGGCATCTAGTCTTCATTCAATGACATCAAGAGATGGAGAATTAACCACTTTCCCTTTTAGTGAGTGCCAGGGGGTTCCATTTCCCCTTGCACTAGCACCCCATTTACAGTGAGCCAGAGCAGTACCTGCAGCAGGGAGTGGGAGTTGCTGATGTCCACAGAGGCACAGCCCCTGCAATGTCTCAGGCACATGGCGTAAGTGCCGGATGATGCGGAGCTGGTGCATCCCTTTGGCCGTGAGGTCCTCCTCCTGCAAGGGAACGAGAACCTGTCAGAGACTCAAATGCCCCGAGGAATCAGGGGCAATTAAGGACACCTGAAACCAGCAGTATTTACATCCAGCACCTGCCCACCACTGAGGGATGAATTCACCTCCTGAACCCCAGAATGGAGTCGTCTTCTCCTTTCTAGTAATCTTCAGTGCCAACCCCCGTCCTTGTAGGGTGAGCTCCTGCTACCTCCCCCTCAGTGCCCTTGACAGCTGTTCCACCTCCAAACCACAGCTCAAGTTATCAGAACCCTCTTCTCCACCCCCACCCAGGTTGGCCAGGGAGGCGGCTCTAGCAGGGGGGGCAGGTGGGATTCTGGCAGCAGTGAAGTGGGTTGCGGGGAGGTTGAGATCTTGCCCCAAGTCATCCAAAACACTAATGCTAAACCACACGATGGCAGCATCTAGTGTCAGTGGAGTCCAAGCACCAAGACCGAAACAAAGAAGTCATTAAGCATCTCCGCCATTTCCAAGTTTCCTGTTACAGTTTCTCCCTCTTCACTAAGCAGTGGGCCTACCCTGTCTTTGGTCTTCCTCTTGCTTCTAATGTATTGATAAAAAGTCTTCTTGTTTCCCTTTATTCCCGTAGCTAGTTTGAGCTCATTTTGTGCCTTTGCCTTTCTAATCTTGCCCCTGCATTCCTGTGTTGTTTGCCTATATTCATCCTTTGTAATCTGTCCCAGTTTCCATTTTTTATATGACTCCTTTTTATTTTTTAGATCATGCAAGATCTCATGGTTAAGCCAAGGTGGTCTTTTGCCACATTTTCTATCTTTCCTAACCAGCGGAATAGTTTGCTTTTGGGCCCTTAATAGTGTCCCTTTGAAAAACTGCCAACTCTCCTCAGTTGTTTTTCCCCTCAGTCTTGATTCCCATGGGACCTTACCTATCAGCTCTCTGAGCTTACCAAAATCTGCCTTCCTGAAATCCATTGTCTCTATTTTGCTGTTCTCCCTTCTACCCTTCCTTAGAATTGCAAACTCTATGATTTCATGATCACTTTCACCCAGGCTGCCTTCTACTTTCAAATTCTCAACGAGTTCCTCCCTATTTGTTAAAATCAAGTCTAGAACAGCTTCCCCCCAGTAGCTTTTTCAACCTTCTGAAATAAAAAGTTGTCTCCAATGCAGTCCAGGAATTTGTTGGATAGTCTGTGCCCGCTGTGTTATTTTCCCAACATATAGCCGGATAGTTGAAGTCCCCCATCACCACCAAATCTTGGGCTTTGGATGATTTTGTTAGTTGCTTAAAAAAAGCCTCATCCACCTCTTCCACCTGGTTAGGTGGCCTGTAGTAGACTCCTAGCATGACATCTCCCTTGTTTTTTACCCCTTTTAGCCTAACCCAGAGACTCTCAACACTTCCGTCTCCTATGTCCATCTCTACCTCAGTCCAAGTGTGTACATTTTTAATATACAAGGCAACACCTCCTCCCTTTTTCCCCTCTCTATCCTTCCTGAGCAAGCTGTACCCATCCACACCAACATTCCAATCACGTGTATTATCCCACCAAGTTTCAGTGATGCCAACAATGTCATAGTTGTATTTATTTATTAGCACTTCCAGTTCTTCCTGCTTATTCCCCATACTTCTCACATTTGTATATAGGCATCTAAGATACTGGTTTGATCTTTCCTCCCAGTTTTGTCCTGACCCTCCTTTCCCTCTGACAATATAGCCCACACTCCCTCTCGTTTTTGACCCATCTCCCCGGTCTCCATGTTCCCCACTTACCTGTGGGCTTTGCTCACCTGTCCCCGTCGAACCTAGTTTAAAGCCCTCCTCACTAGGTGGTGAAACACACACACACACACCACTCCTGGTGGTGAAAGGGGAACAGGAGAAAGGACAAAAGAAGTAAGAGATGAAGAGAAAGGAAGGAGGGATGGAGGAAAAGGTAAAACGAAAAGGACAAACCGTAATGTCCCCAGTGATTCTACGGCACAAAATCCCAGGGAGGGAATAAAATTCTGCCATCAGATCCATTCTGGATCAGACTGAGCAGGTTCCAAAACCTCTTGGAGGCTCTTACCTTCTAAATAGGGACGTCTGTTTTCTAGTAAAATCCGTCAAAAGGAAAGGACAAAACTCGAAAGAGGCTCCTGCTCACACTCACATACGTCAACCCTAACACTCTCTCAGTCCTCAAAGAGAGACCTCGAGAAGGAGACTTGCTGAAGCAAAGCCACAGGGGTCTCTGAGGTTTCCCTGGCCCTGTGCTCCTGTCCTGCCAGGCTGATGTCAGCATCTCTCTCGGAGGTCACCACCTCCCTAACACCTTTGACCAATAGGCTGACGTCCTGCAAAAGGCCTTTGTGATATCACTGCCACACCCACCCTTCCCCGGAAGTGCTAATGTCCTGTTGCTGGGCTGACACTTTGAAGGTTTCAGCTACTCTCTGTGGATCACCCCACTCAATGCCTGTTCATTCTAGGAAGCAAGCCGGCTAGACAGTAAAACATCAGAGGCTGCTCCCAATGCTACACATGGGCCTGGTCTACACTACGGGTTTAGGTCGACTTTAGCGGCGTTAAACCGAATTAAGCCTGGACACGTCCACACAACGAAGCCCTTTCTTTCGACTTAAAGGGTCCTTTAAACCGGTTTCTTTACACCACCTCTGACGAGGGGATTAGCGATAAAACCGGTCTTTGCGGGTCGGAATTGGGGTAGTGTGGACGGAATTCGACGTTATTGGCCTCCGGTAGCTATCCCACAGTGCTTCATTGTGACCGCTCTGGACAGCACTCTCAACTCAGATGCACTGACCAGGTAGACAGGAAAAGACCAGCGAAGGTTTGAATTTCATTTCCTGTTTGCCCAGCGTGGAGAGCACAGGTGACCCCGCAGAGCTCATCAGCACAGGTAACCGTGATGGAGTCCTCCCAGGATCGCAAAAGAGCTCCAGCATGGACCGAACGGGAGGTATGAGATCTGCTCGCCATATGGGGAGATGAAGCAGTGATAGCTGAACTCCGTAGCAGTAAAAGAAATGGAAAAGTATTAGAAAAGATCTCCAAGGCCATGAAGGACCGAGGCCATAACAGGGACACACAGCAGTGCCGCGTGAAAATTAAGGAGCTACGGCAAGCTTACCACAAAGCCAGAGAAGCAAACGGAAGGTCCGGGGCAGAGCCGCAAACTTGCCGCTACTACGCGGAGCTGCATGCGATCCTAGGGGGTGCAGCCACCACTACCCCAACCGTGTGCTATGACTCTCTCACTGGAGAAACACACAGGGAAGACGGTTCAGGGAACGAGGAAGATGACGATGGAGGTACTGTAGGTAGCTCACAGCAGCAAGGAAGCGGAGAAACCGGTTTCCCCAACAGCCAGGATATGTTTGTGACCCTGGACCTGGAACCAGTAACCCCCGAACTCACCCAAGACCCTCAGGGCACACAGGAGACCTCTGGTGAGTGTAACTTTGTAACTATTTGTAAACATTACAAAAAAAAAGCAAGCGTGTTTAATGATTACTTTGCCCTGGCAATCGCGGCCAGTACATCTACTGGAAAAGTCTGTTAACGTGTATGGGGATGGAGCGGAAATCCTCCAGGGACATCTCCAGAAAGCTCTCCTGGTTGAAATGGGGTGATTTTATTAAGGGGACATTCAGAGGCGCCCGTTCCTGCTCTTCTGACCAGAAATGTTCCCCGCTGTTAACCACGCGGTGGGGGGAGGGGTGAAGTGATCATCCCAGAGAATCGTGTGTGTGTGTGTGTGGGGGGGGTTTACTTGTGTTTGTGCCGCATGTTAACCGGGAAACCACAGCCCCCTCCTTTTACATTGAAACCCCATTTTAAATGGACAACCCAATTCATCCTTGATATGGGAAATGCGCTGCTGTTTGCAACCTTTCCCGCATGTTAAGAAGGTTAAAAAAGCCAAAACACTGTGGCCTACGATGGCTGCCTGCAAGCCGAAATATGCGACCTTGTAATGAAAGAGTGTACCCATTGTTCTCTAAAATGTGTCTTTTTTAACCACCTCTCCCTTCTCCTCCGCCAGCTGCAAATGTTTCTCCTTCGCAGAGGCTCGTGAACATTAGAAAGAGAAAACGTAGGACGAGGGACGAGATGTTCACGGAGCTCCAGATGTCCGCCCAGGCTGATAGAGCACAGCAAAATGCGTGGAGGCAGTCAATGACGGAGATGAGAAAAGCCCAATATGAACGAGAGGAGAGGTGGCGGGCTGAATCGCGGGAAGAACAGAGCAAGTGGCGGGCTGAAGACAATAGGTGGCGTCAGCTTGCAGACAGACGGCAAGAGGCAATGCTCCGTCTGCTGGAGCATCAAACTGATATGCTCGAGCGTATGGTTGAGTTGCAGGAAAGGCAGCAGGAGCAGAGACCGCCGCTACAGCCCCTGTGTAACCAACAGCCCTCCTCCCCAAGTTCCATAGCCTCCTCACCCAGACGCCCAAGAACGCGGTGGGGGGGCCTCCGTCCACCCAGTCACTCCACCCCAGATGATCGCCCAAGCATCAGAAGGCTGGCCTTCAATAAGAGTTAAAGTTTTAAAATGCAGTGTGTCCTTTTCCATCCCTCCTCCCCCACCCATCCCAGGCTACCTTGGCAATTATCCCCCTACCTCTGTAAGGAACTAATAAAGAATGCATGAATGTTAAAAAAAAATGACTTTATTGCCTCTGCAAGCGGGAGGGGAGGGTGGGGTGGGGTGGTTGGTTTACAGGGAAGTAGAGTGAACCGGGTCGGGGGGGGGGGGTTTGGAGGGTTCATCAAGGAGAAACAAACAGAAGTTTCACACCGTAGCCTGGCCAGTCACAAAACTCGTTTTCAAAGCTTCTCTGATGCGCACCGCGCCCTGCTGTGCTCCTCTAACCGCCCTGGTGTCTGGCTGCGCGTAATCAGCGGCCAGGCGAGTTGCCTCAACCTCCCACCCCGCCATAAAGGTCTCCCCCTTACTCTCACAGATATTGTGGAGCGCACAGCAAGTAGCAATAACAATGGGGATATTCTTTTCGCTGAGGTCTGAGCGAGTCAGTAAGCTGCGCCAGCGCGCTTTTAAACGTCCAAATGCACATTCCACCACCATTCGGCACTTGCTCAGCCTGTAGTTGAACAGGTCCTGACTCCTGTCCAGGCTGCCTGTGTACGGCTTCATGAGCCATGGCATTAAGGGGTAGGCTGGGTCCCCAAGGATCACGATAGGCATTTCAACATCCCCAATGGTCACTTTCTGGTCCGGGAAGAAAGTCCCTTCCTCCAGCTTTCGAAACAGAGCAGAGTTCCTGAAGACGCGAGCATCATGTACCTTTCCCGGCCATCCCACGTTGATGTTGGTGAAACGTCCCTTGTGATCCACCAGGGCTTGCAGAAGCATTGAAAAGTACCCCTTGCGGTTTACGTAGTCGGTGGCTTGGTGCTCCGGTGACAAGATAGGGATATGGGTTCCGTCTATAGCCCCGCCACAGTTTGGGAATCCCATTTCAGCAAAACCATCCACTATTGACTGCACGTTGCCCAGAGTCACTACCCTTGCTATCACCAGGTCTTTCATTGCCCTGGCAAATTGGATCACAGCAGCCCCCACCGTAGATTTGCCCACTCCAAATTGATTCCCGACTGACCGGTAGCTGTCTGGCGTTGCAAGCTTCCACAGGGCTATCGCCACTCGCTTCTCAACTGTGAGGGCTGCTCTCATCTTGGTATCCTGGCGTTTCAGGGCAGGGGACAGCAAGTCACAAAGTTCCATGAAAGTGCCCTTACGCATGCGAAAGTTTCGCAGCCACTGGGAATCGTCCCATACCTGCAGCACGATGCGGTCCCACCAGTCTGTGCTTGTTTCCCGGGCCCAGAATCGGCGTTCCACGGCATCAACCTGCCCCAGTGACACCATGATTTCCACATTGCTGGTGCCTGTGCCTTGTGAGAGGTCTATGTCCATGTCAATTTCCTCATCACTCTCGTCGCCGCGCTGCAATCGCCTCCTCGCCTGGTCCGGGTTTCGCCTTGGCATGTCCTGGCTCTGCATATACTCCAGGACAATGCGCGTGGTGTTCATAGTGCTCATAATTGCCGCGGTGATCTGAGCGGGCTCCATGATCCCAGTGCTAGCTATGGCGCCTGGTCAGAAAAAAGGCACGAAAGTAGTATCTGATGGACCAGGAGAAGGAGGGAGGGCGGGAGGGAGGGAGGGCCGAGTGACGACATGGCGTACAGGTACAGGAACAGGGAGAAACACAAACAACTGTCACACAGAATGGTCCCCCCAAAGATTAAAATGAAAACCCTGGGCTTAGCAGGCCATTGATTTCACGGAGGAAGGGGAAGCATATGAATACAGAACAAATCTATTTTTTACATATTAAGGTGGCAGCCGATGGTGCAGCATGAGTGACAGCCATACCCATACCAGTATGACGATGACGGATACCAATCATAAAATACCATCATCTGCCAAAAGGCAAGGGGCTGCATTGCTACACAGCAGCAGCCCCTTGCCTTTTGGCAGATGATGGTATTTTATGATTGGTATCCGTCATCGTCATACTGGTATGGGTATGGGCTGCTGCTGTGTAGCAATGCAGCCCCACGTCTGCCAGCCCCACGTCCGCCAGCACCCAGCATCGCCCTCGGCCTCTTCTGGGTGCTTAGCAGACAATACTGGGCAATTGGCAGAAAATAGTATATTACGACTGGTAGCCATCATCATCGAAACAGTAGCATGTCTGCCCAGGTGGCCATGATTGACAGCCACACCAGTACGACGACGATGGGTACCAGTCATAATATACCATCGCCTGGCAAGGGGCTGGTGCAATGCAGCCCTACGGCTGCCAGCCCCATGGCTATCACTCATGCTACACCGTCTACCGCCAAAAGGCAGTTAGCAGCTGCTGCTGTGTAGCAATGCAGTCCCACGTCTGCCAGCACCCAGGGGACATATGGTGACGGTGGGCTCAGCTGAGCTGAGCGGGCTCCATGCTTGCCGTGGTATGTTGTCTGCACAGGTAACCCAGGTAAAAAGGCGCGAATCTATTGTCTGCCGTTGCTGTGACGAGGGGGGAGGGGCCTGACGACATGTACCCAGAACCGCCCGCGACACTGTTTTGCATCATCCGGGCATTGGAATCTCAACCCAGAATTCAAAGAAAAGGCGCGAACCGCTTCTCGGCTCTCTGAGCTGTGGCGCAAACGTAGTATCTGACGGACTAGGGGAAGGAGGGAGGGGGGCCGAGTGACGACATGGCGTACAGGCACAGGGAATTAAAATCAAGAACGGTGGCTGTGCATCAGGGAGAAACACAAACAACTGTCACACAGAATGTTCCCCCCAAAGATTAAACTGAAAACCCTGGGCTTAGCAGGCCGTTGATTTGACGGAGGGAGGGGGAAGCAAATGAATACAGAGCAAATCTATTTTTTACATCTTAAGACGACGGTGCAGCATGACTGATAGCCCTCGGCATCTTTCTGGGTGCTTGGCAGCAAATACGGGGCGGCGTATGACGATGGTCTTCAGGCCTATTGCACAATCGGCTGCTCGGGGAAGACTCTGCTAACGTGCGATGACCCGACTTGTAATAGGACGGCTAATAGTCGTAATACACCATTTACTGCCAAAAGGCAAGCCCCACGGCTGCCAGCACCCAGATCGCCGATGAAGGCTACCAGTCTACTGCACCGTCTACCGCCAAAAGGCAGTTAGCAGCTGCTGCTGTGTAGCAATGCAGTCCCACGTCTGCCGACACCCAGAGGACATATGGTGACGGTGAGCTGAGCTGAGCGGGCTCCATGTTGTCTGCACAGGTAACCCAGGTAACCCAGGTAAAGAGGCGCGAATCTATTGTCTGCCGTTGCTGTGACGGGGGAGGGAGGGGCCTGACGACATGTACCCAGAACCGCCCGCGACACTGTTTTGCATCATCCGGGCATTGGGATCTCAACCCAGAATTCAAAGGGGCGGCGGAGACTGCGGGAACTGTGGGATAGCTGTGGGATAGCTACCCATAGTGCAATGCTCTGGAAGTCGACGCTAGCCTTGTACTGTGGACGCGGTCCGCCGACTAGAGCACCTAGAGCATTTTATTGTGTGGACACACACAATCGGCTGTATACAACCGATTTCAATAAAACCGGCTTCTATAAATTCGAACTAATTTCGTAGTGTAGACGTACCCTCAGTGTTTCCAAAATTAGGGGACTTTATGACCAGAAGAGACCTTTAGAGCATCTCATCTAACCCCTTGCATACTATAGGCTTGCTGTATAGTACAATAGTTACTTTTTGGGCACACACATTGCAGAAAGCCATCTAGTCTTACTTCAATGACATCAAGAGATGGAGAATCCACCACTTTCCCTTTTAGTGAGTGCCAGGGGGCTCCATTTCCCCTTCCACTAGCTCCCCATTTACAGTGAGCCAGAGCAGTACCTGCACCAGGGAGAGGGAGTTGCTAAGGCCTCAGAGGAACAGCCCCTGCAGTGTCTCAGGCACATGGCGTAAGTGCCGGATGATGCGGAGCTGGTGCATCCCTTTGGCCGTGACGTCCTCCTCCTGCAAGGGAACGAGAACCTGTCAGAGACTCAAATGCCCCGAGGAATCAGGGGGAATTAAGGGCACCGGGAACCAGCAGTATTTCCACTCAGCACCTGCCCACCGCTGAGGGATGAATTCACCTCCTGAACCCCAGAATGGAGTCTTCTTGTCCTTTCTAGTAACCTCCAGTGCCAAATCCCCTCCTTGAAGGGTGAGCTGCTGCTACCTCCCTCTCAGTACCCTTGACAGATGTTCCACCACCAAACCACAGCTCAAGTTATCAGAACCCTCTTCTCCACCCCCACCCAGGTTGGCCAGGGAGGTGGCTCTAGCAGGGGTGGCAGGAGGGATTCTGCCAGCAGTGAAGTGGGTTCCGGGGAGGTTGAGATCTTGCCCCAAGTCATCCCAGACACCAATGCTAATCCACACGATGGCAGCATCTAGTGTCAGTGGAGTCCAAGCACTATTTCAACCACACAGGTTTGGATGAACTCCCCACAAAGGGAGGTGAAGAGCACCCCCAGCAACACACAAACATACACACACACACAAACCACTCCCGGTGGTGGGAGGGGAACAGGAGAAAGGACAAAAGAAGTAAGAGATGAAGAGAAAGGAAGGAGGGAGGGAGGAAAAGGTAAAACGAAAAGGACAAACACTAATGTCCCCAGTGATTCTACGGGACAAAATCACAGGGAGGGAATAAAATTCTGCCACCTTGAACTAGTGTTTTCCATGCCTAGAATTCAGCTGGCACCAGGTGGATCAGACTGAACAGGATACAAACCTCTCCGAGGCACTTACTTTCCTCAAAGAGAGACCTCAAGGAGGAGACTTGCTGAAGCAAAGCCAGAGGGGTCTCTGAGGTTTCCCTGGCCCTCATGTCAGCATCTCTCTCTGATGTCAGCATCTCTCTCTGAGGTCACCACCTCCCTAACACATTTGACCAATAAGCTGACGTCCTGCAAAAGGCCTTTGTGATGTCACTGCCACACCCAACCAAACCCTGAAGTGCTAATGTCCTCCTGCTGGCCTGACACTTTGAAGGTTTGAGCTACTCTGTGTGAATCACCCCACTCAATGGGTCTTCGTTCTAGGAAGCAAGCCGGCTAGACAATAAAACATCAGAGGCTGCTCCCAATGCTACACTCCGTGTTTCCAAAATTACTACACTTTATGGCCAGAAGAGACCTTTAGAGCATCTAATCTAAGCCCCTGCATATCATGGGCTTCCTGTATAGTACAATAGTTACTTTTTGGGTACAAACATTCCAGAAAGGTATCTAGTCTAAATTAAATGACATTAAGAGATGGAGAATCCATCACTTTCCCTTTTAGTGAGTGCCAGGGGGCTCCATTTCCCCTTCCACTAGCTCCCCATTTACAGTGAGCCAGAGCAGTACCTGCAGCAGGGAGCGGGAGTTCCTGAAGGCCTCAGAGGCGCAGCCCCTGCAGTGTCTCAGGCACGTGGCGTAAGTGCAGGATGATGCGGAGCTGGTGCATCATTTTGGCCGTGACGTCCTCCTGCTGCAAGGACGAGAACCTGTCAGAGACTCAAACGCCCCGAGGAATCAGGGGGAATTAAGGGAACCTGGAACCAGCAGTATTTCCACCCAGCACCTGCCCATCAATGAGAGATGAATTCACCTCCTGAACCCCAAAATGGAGTCTTCTTGTCCTTTCTAGAAACCTCCAGAGCCAACCCCCCTCCTTGTAGGGTGAGCTCCTGCTACCTCCTGCTCAGTGCCCTTCACAGATATTCCACCTCCAAACCACAGCTCAAGTCATCAGAACCCTCTTCTCCACCCCGACACAGGTTGGGCTGGGAGGCGGCTCTAACAGGGTGTGCAGGAGGGATTCTGACAGCAGTGAAGTGGGTTGCAGGGAGGTTGAGATCTTGACCCAAGTCATCCCAGACACTAATGCTAAGTCACACAATGGCAGCATCTACTGTCAGTGGGGTCCAAGCACTATTTCAACCCCACAGTTTTGGACCAACTCCCCACAAGGGGAGGAGAAGAGAACCATCAGCACCACACACACACACACACACACACACACACCACTCCTGGTGGTGTGAGGGGAACAAGAGAAAGGACAAAAGAAGTAAGAGATGAAGAGAAAGGAAGGAGGGATGGAGGAAAAGGTAAAAGGAAAAGGACAAACCCTAATGTCCCCATGTCGGACATCAGGAATGGTAACATACATAAGCCAGTATGTGAACACTTCAATCTCCCTGGTCATTCTATTACAGATTTAAAAGTCACTATCATTGAACAAAAAAAACTTCAGAAACAGACTTCAAAGAGAAACAGCAGAACTAAAATTCATTTGCAAATTCAACACCATTAATCTGGGCTTGAATAGGGACTGGGAGTGGCTGGCTCACTACAGAAGCAGCTTTTCCTCTCCAGGAATTGACACCTCCTCATCTATTATTGGGAGTGGACTACATCCACCCTGATTTTTGAATTGGCCCTGTCAACACTGGTTCTCCACTTGTGAAGTAACTCCCTGCTCTCCATGTGTCAGTATATAATGCCTGCATCTGTAACTTTCACTCTATGCATCCGAAGAAGTGAGGTTTTTACTCACGAAAGCTTATGCCCAAATAAATCTGTTAGTCTTTAAGGTGCCACCAGACTCCTTGTTGTTTTCCTAATATCCCCAGTCATTCTACGGGACAAAATCCCAGGGAGGGAATAAAATTCTGCCACCTTAAACTAGTGTTTTCCATGCCTAGAATTCAGATGGCACCAGGTGGATCAGACTGAACAGGTTACAAACCTCTCCGAGGCACTTACTTTCCTAACAGGGACTTCTGTTTTCTAGTAAAATGGGTAAAAGGAAAGGAGAAAACTTGAAAGAGGCTCCTGCTCACACTCACATATGTGAACCCTAATTCTCTCTCAGTCCTCAAAGAGAGCTCGAGAAGGAGACTTGCTGAAGCAAAGCCACAGGGGTCTCTGAGGTTTCCCTGGCCCTGCGCCCCTGTTTTGCCTGGCTGATGTGAGCATCTCTCTCTGAGGTCACCACCTCCCTAACAACTTTGACCAATAGGCTGAGCTCCTGCAAAAGGCCTTTGTGATGTCACTGCCACACCCACCCATCCCCTGAAGTGCTAATATCCTGCTGCTGGCCTGACATTTTGAAGGTTTGAGCTACTCTCTGTGGATCACCCCACTCAATGCGTCTTCATTTTAGGAAGCAAGCCGGTTAGACAGTAAAACATTAGAGGCTGCTCCCAATGCTACACTCAGTGTTTCCAAAATTAATACACTTTATGGCCAGAAGAGACCTTTAGAGCATCTCATCTAACCCCCTGCATATCATAGGCTTCCTGTATAGGACAATAGTTACTTTTTGGGCACAAACATTCCAGAAAGGCATCTAGTTTCATTCAATGACTTCAAGAGATGGAGAATCCACCACTTTCCCTTTCACTGAGTGCCAGGGGGCTCCATTTCCCCTTCCACTAGCTCCCCATTTACAGTGAGCCAGAGCAGTACCTGCAACAGGGAGCGGGAGTTGCTGAACGCCTCAGAGGCACAACCCCTGCAGTGTCTCAGGCACCTGGCGCAAGTGATGGATGATGCGGAGCTGGTGCCTCACTTTGGCCGTGACACCCTCCTGCTGCAAGGGAATGAGAACCAGTCAGACTCAAACGCCCCGAGGAATCAGGGGGAATTAAGGGCACCTGGAACCAGCAGTATTTCCACTCAGCACCTGCCCAACACTGAGGGATGAATTCACCTCCTGAATCCCAGAATGGAGTCTTCTTGTCCTTTCTAGTAACCTCCAGTGCCAATCCCCCTCCTTCTAGGGTGAGCTCCTGCTACCTCCCCCTCAGTGTCCTTGACAGCTGTTCCACCTCCAAACCACAGATTAAGTCATCAGAATCCTCTTCTAGACCCCCACCATGGTTGGGCTGGGAGGCGGGTCTAGCAGTGGGGGCAGGAGGGATTCTGGCAGCAGTGAAGTGGGTTGCGGGGAGGTTGAGATCTTGCCCAAGTCATCCGAGACACTAACGCTAAGCCACAGGATGGCAGCATCTAGTGTCTGTGGAGTCCAAGCACTATTTCAACCCCACAGTTTTGGATGAACTTCCCACAAGAGGAGGTGAAGATCATCCCCAACAACACACACACACACACACACACACACACACCACTCCTGGTGGTGGGAGGGGAACAGGAGAAAGGACAAAAGAAGCACCAGCTGGATCAGACTGAGCAGGTTCAAAAACCTCTTGGAGGCTCTTACCTTCTAAACAGGGACGTCTGTTTTCTAGTAAAATCAGTAAAAGGGAAGGAGAAAACTCGAAAGAGGCTCCTGCTCTCACTCACATACGTGAACCCTAATACTCTCTCAGTCCTCAAAGAGAGACCTCGAGAAGGAGACTTGCTAAAGCAAAGCCACAGGGGTCTCTGAGGTTTCCCTGGCCCTGCGCCCCTGACTGATGTCAGCATCTCTCTCTGAGGTCACCACCTCCCTAACACCTTTGACCAATACGCTGAGATACTGCATGTAGCGGGGCGGCCTGGCTCCCAGGCGCCCCAGGAAGTCAAGGCCACCGCGGCCTGTCCCCACCCCCCGGAAGTCAAGGGGCGGGACAGGAAGTATAAGGGCCAAGCCACAGCGCTCAGTAGCTGGCCGGCAGCGAGAGAGGACAGACGCTGGTGCCCGAGCTCCCGCGGACCTGAGCCTGCCGAGAGCCCGGTATCCTGAGGAACGGTCTGAGCTTCCCCCGCCAAGGGCCCAGAGGGAGTGACAGACCTACCTGCTGCTCGGGGCCCGGAGGAGCCCATGATCTGCGACCCAGCAGACGGAACTCAGGAGGAACAGGTACCCATGGAGGAGGAGATGGGAAGTGGCCCGGGGATAGCAGACCCCGAACCCATGTCAGTGTGTTGCGGTCAGGATCCCCACTGACTGCGCGGCAGACGGACTGCTGCGGATAGGGCCCCGGGCTGGAACACAGTGGAGTGGGTGGGCCTGTGTTCCCCCCTGCCACCCCGTGCTGGGTGGCAGTCTCTCCTCCTCCTTGTCCAAGGGGCCTGGGCCTCTGACTGACTATTGGTTTGCTGCCCCGCCCTGACCTAGGGCCTGGGCTAACCCAAACTGACCCAGCTCCTGCTACAAGGCCTGGGCCGCTGACTGACTACTGGTTTGTTCCCCGCCCTGACCCAGGGCCGGAGCTGTTGATTGTGTGCTCAGTCCCTGCATAAGGGCCTGAGCTCTGAACTGTTGATTGTGTGCTCAGTCCCTGCATAAGGGCCTGAGCTCTGAACTGTTGATTGTGTGCTCAGTCCCTGCACAAAGGCCTGAGCGCCGAACTGTTGATTGTGTGCTCAGCCCCTACCCAAAGGTCTGGGCCCTAACTGTTATTCGCTTTGTAGCGGGGCGGCCTGGCTCCCAGGTACCCCAGGAAGGGACGAGCCCCACCCCGGAACTACTACACTGCAAAAGGCCTTTGTGATGTCACTGCCACACCCACCCATCCCCTGAAGTGCTAATGTCCTGCTGCTGGCCTGACACTTTGAAGGTTTCAGCTACTCTCTGTGGATCACCCCACTCGATGCGTCTTCATTCTAGGAAGCAAGTCGGCAAGACAGTAAAGCATCAGAGGCTGCTCCCAATGCTACACTCAGTGTTTCCAAAATTACTACACTTTATGGCCAGAAGAGACCTTTAGAACATCTCATCTAACCCCCTGCATATCATAGGCTTCCTGTATAGTACAATAGGTACTTTTTGGGCACACACATTCCAGAAAGGCATCTAGTCTTCATGAAATGACATCAAGAGATGGAGAATCCACCACTTTCCCTTTTACTGAGTGCCAGGGGGCTCCATTTCCCCTTCCACTAGCACCCCATTTACAGTGAGCCAGAGCAGTACCTGCAGCAGGGAGCAGGAGTTGCTGATGGCCTCAGAGGCACAGCCCCTGCAGTGTCTAAGGCACCTGGCACAAGTGCCGGATGATGCGGATCTGGTGCATCACTCTGGCCATGACGTCTTCCTGCTGCAAGGGAACGAGAACCTGTCAAAGACTCAAACGCCCCGAGGAATCAGGGGGAATTAAGGGCACCTGGAACCAGCAGTATTTAAACTGACTACCTGCCCACCACTGAGGGATGAATTCACCTCCTGAACCCCAGAATGGAGTCTTCTTGTCCTTTCTAGTAACCTCCAGTGCCAACCCACCACCTTGTAGGGTGAGCTCCTGCTACCTCCCCCTCAGTACCCTTGACAGATATTCCACCTCCAAACCACAGCTCAAGTTATCAGAACCCTCTTCTCCACCCCCACCCAGGTTGGGCAGGGAGGCGGCTCTAGCAGGGGTGGCAGGAGGGATTCTGCCAGCAGTGAAGAGGGTTGCGGGGAGGTTGAGATCTTGCCCCAATCATCCCAGACACCAATGCTAATCCACAGGATGGCAGCATCTAGTGTCATTGGAGTCCAAGCACTATTTCAACCCCACAGTTTTGGATCAACTTCCCACAAGGGGAGGTGAAGAGCACCCCCAGCAACACACACACACACACACACACACACACACACAAACACACCACTCCTGGTGGTGGCAGGTGAACAGGAGAAAGGACAAAAGAAGTAAGAGATGAAGAGAAAGGAAGGAGGGATGGAGGAAAAGGTAAAACGAAAATGACAAACACTAATGTCCCCTGTGATTCTACGGGACAAAATCCCACAGAGGGAATAAAATTCTGCCACCTTAACCTAGTGTTTTCCATGCCTAGAATTCAGCTGGCACCAGATGGATCAGACTGAGCAGGTTCCAAAACCTCTTGGAGGCTCTTACCTTCTAAATAGAGACGTCTGTTTTCTAGTAAAATCCGTCAAAGGAAAGGAGAAAACTCGAAAGAGGCTCCTGCTCACACTCACATACGTCAACCCTAACACTCTCTCAGTCCTCAAAGAGAGACCTCGAGAAGGAGACTTGCTGAAGCAAAGCCACAGGGGTCTCTGAGGTTTCCCTGGCCCTGTGCTCCTGTCCTGCCAGGCTGATGTCAGCATCTCTCTCGGAGGTCACCACCTCCCTAATACCTTTGACCAATAGGCTGACGTCCTGCAAAAGGCGTTTGTGATATCACTGCCACACCCACCCTTCCCTGGAAGTGCTAATGTCCTGCTGCTGGCCTGACACTTTGAAGGTTTCAGCTACTCTCTGTGGATCACCCCACTCAATGCCTGTTCATTCTAGCCAGAGCAGTACCTGCAGCAGGGAGCAGGAGTTGCTGATGGCCTCAGAGGCACAGCCCCTGCAGTGTCTCAGGAATCTGGCGCAAGTGCCGGATGATGCGGAGCTGGTGCATCACTTTTGGCCGTGACGTCCTCCTGCTGCAAGGGAACGAGAACCTGTCAGAGACTCAAATGCCCTGAGGAATCAGCGGGAATTAAGGGCACCTGGAACCAGCACTACTTCCACCCATCACCTGCCCACCACTGAGGGATAAATTCACCTCCTGAACCCCAGAATGGAGCCTTCTTGTCCTTTCTAATAACCTCCAGTGCCAACCCCCCTCCTTGAAGGATGAGCTCCTGCTATCTCCCCCTCAGTGCCCTTGACAGCTGTTCCACCTCCAAACCACAGCTCAAGTTATTAGTACCTTTGGACACAGACTGGCTAACCTAGTGAGGAGGGCTTTAAACTAGGTTCGACGGGGACAGGTGAGCAAAGCCCACAGGTAAGTGGGGAACATGGAGACCGGGGAGATGGGTCAAAAACGAGAGGGAGTGTGGGCTATATTGTCAGAGGGAAAGGAGGGTCAGGACAAAACTGGGAGGAAAGATCAAACCAGTATCTTAGATGTCTATATACAAATGCGAGAAGTATGGGGAAAAAGCAGGAAGAACTGGAAGTGCTAATAAATAAATACAACTATGACATTGTTGGCATTACTGAAACTTGGTGGGATAATACACATGATTGGAATGTTGGTGTGGATGGGTACAGCTTGCTCAGGAAGGATAGACAGGGGAAAAAGGGAGGAGGTGTTGCCTTGTATATTAAAAATGTACACACTTGGACTGAGGTAGAGATGGACATAGGAGACGGAAGTGTTGAGAGTCTCTGGGTTAGGCTAAAAGGGGTAAAAAACAAGGGAGATGTCATGCTAGGAGTCTACTACAGGCCACCTAACCAGGTGGAAGAGGTGGATGAGGCTTTTTTTAAGCAACTAACAAAATCATCCAAAGCCCAAGATTTGGTGGTGATGGGGGACTTCAACTATCCGGCTATATGTTGGGAAAATAACACAGCGGGGCACAGACTATCCAACAAATTCCTGGACTGCATTGGAGACAACTTTTTATTTCAGAAGGTTGAAAAGCTACTGGGGGGAAGCTGTTCTAGACTTGATTTTAACAAATAGGGAGGAACTCGTTGAGAATTTGAAAGTAGAAGGCAGCCTGGGTGAAAGTGATCATGAAATCATAGAGTTTGCAATTCTAAGGAAGGGTAGAAGGGAGAACAGCAAAATAGAGACAATGGATTTCAGGAAGGCAGATTTTGGTAAGCTCAGAGAGCTGATAGGTAAGGTCCCATGGGAATCAAGACTGAGGGGAAAAACAACTGAGGAGAGTTGGCAGTTTTTCAAAGGGACACTATTAAGGGCCCAAAAGCAAGCTATTCCGCTGGTTAGGAAAGATAGAAAATGTGGCAAAAGACCACCTTGGCTTAACCATGAGATCTTGCATGATCTAAAAAATAAAAAGGAGTCATATAAAAAATGGAAACTGGGACAGATTACAAAGGATGAATATAGGCAAACAACACAGGAATGCAGGGGCAAGATTAGAAAGGCAAAGGCACAAAATGAGCTCAAACTAGCTACGGGAATAAAGGGAAACAAGAAGACTTTTTATCAATACATTAGAAGCAAGAGGAAGACCAAAGACAGGGTAGGCCCACTGCTTAGTGAAGAGGGAGAAACAGTAACAGGAAACTTGGAAATGGCGGAGATGCTTAATGACTTCTTTCTTTCGGTCTTCACCGAGAAGTCTGAAGGAATGCCTAACATACTGAATGCTAATGGGAAGGGGGTAGGTTTAGCAGATAAAATAAAAAAAGAACAAGTTAAAAATCACTTAGAAAAGTTAGATGCCTGCAAGTCACCCGGGCCTGATGAAATGCATCCTAGAATACTCAAGGAGCTAATAGAGGAGGTATCTGAGCCTCTAGCTATTATCTTTGGAAAATCATGGGAGACGGGAGAGATTCCAGAAGACTGGAAAAGGGCAAATATAGTGCCCATCTATAAAAAGGGAAATAAAAACAGCCCAGGAAACTACAGACCAGTGAGTTTAACTTCTGTGCCAGGGAAGATAATGGAGCAAGTAATTAAGGAAATCATCTGCAAACACTTGGAAGGTGGTAAGGTGATAGGGAACAGCCAGCATGGATTTGTGAAGAACAAATCATGTCAAACCAATCTGATAGCTTTCTTTGAGAGGATAACGAGCCTTGTGGATAAGGGTGAGGCTGTGGTTGTGGTATACCTAGACTTTAGTAAGGCATTTGATACGGTCTCGCATGATATTCTTATTGATAAACTAGGCAAATACAATTTAGATGGGGCTACTATAAGGTGGGTGCATAACTGGCTGGATAACCGTACTCAGAGAGTTATTATTAATAGTTCCCAATCCTGCTGGAAAGCCATAACGAGTGGGGTATCGCAGGGGTCTGTTTTGGGACCGGCGCTGTTCAATATCTTCATCAACGACTTAGATATTGGCATAGAAAGTACGCTTATTAAGTTTGCGGATGATACCAAACTGGGAGGGATTGCAACTGCTTTGGAGGACAGGGTCATAATTCAAAATGATCTGGACAAATTGGAGAAATGGTCTGAGTTAAACAGGATGAAGTTTAACAAAGACAAATGCAAAGTGCTCCACTTAGGAAGGAACAATCAGTTTCACACATACAGAATGGGAAGAGACTGTTGTGAAAGTGAAATGAATTATATTAAAGAAATAGAATGAATTAAAAAAATGCTGTATGTACCTTTAAGTAGAAATGAGAAATGCTGCAAGCCAGGGGGGCAGGAAAGCAGACATTAACTGCTTAACTTGCCACTTAAGGGCAATTGGTGAAGCATTAGTCTTAGATCGATAAGAGTTAACAAGGAAGCAGGTTATGCATATTGTGCTCCATGCATATTTTACAATTTTGCTCTCTCTGTCCCTTTGTTTAGTTTACACCCTTTTATCTGTATAAATAAGACTGTTTGAATCTTGCATGGAGGCTCACATTATCTGAATGTATTAGCAGAGCGCTGTGCTAATAAAACAGAGTGGTCTGACAAACTATGAGTCCTGAGTCTAACTTTGACAATTTGGAGGTTCCACCGAGATGGCAACCGTCTTCACTGGGGCTGTGTGATTCCTGACCGTTTTTGTAGGATGACCGTGGTAGCCGGCACCTGGGCATTTGGCCCGAGCGGTCCTCCTCCTGAACAGAAGGGTGCACGACCACAGTGAGGTCTACGCCATCGAACCTGTTGGTTCCCACTCTGTTCTGGTAGGGATCCCGGGATCTGACATCAGGAATCTGGTCAGGTAATTATTTCTGTGTTTTGTCCGGACTGAGGACTGTCCTGTCTCTGTGTCTATCCGTCCTCCTGTGGAGTGTTTGAGTCTGGGTGCCATCTCCGTCCGGGGATCGGCCAACCAAGGGGTTCCTGTCCCCGCGGTCTGAGTGAGTGAAATCTGCACAATCGCAGCCGCACCGCACCTTGGGTAAAACCCTTGGTGTGAAAGCAAGGGCGATTGAGTCAGTAGCCTGTGGGCTCCTTTTGTGTGTTGCACCGGGCATCGCTCTGACGAACCCGAATTTCCTTCTTGTGTGATTGGTGTGTGTAAAGTCCTCCTGTATTGGTAACAAGACGTCTAAGTCGGGACAGTTCCCTAAAGGAATGCCGGCTCAGTTTTAGGAAGGGTCCGGACTCCTGTAAATTTCTGGAAAAATGGTCTAGGCTAACTCAGGGAGATCCCAAAACTCAGTGGCCATTGTTAAAACCTTGGAACAAGGACCGAGTGGACATCTTAAAAAAAAAAAAAAAAACTCGGCCAGCCTAAAACTAAATTGGCTAAAGGAGAGGTTAATTGTTTCATGCAGTGGTGGGAAGAGGCAAATCGTAGGTGGACAAAATCAAAACTCACCTCTCTCAAATATTCAAATAATAAATTAAAAGCTTTATTAAAAGCCTCCTCTCCCACCACCAGTCTGAGCGCTCCCCTTCACCCTGTACTCTGACAAAAAAAAAACAACAACCCCGGATCGATCCCAACTCCCTTCATACTCCCCTCTCATTGTAAAAAGGATAAAATGCCCCTTGTTCTGTTCCCCTTCGTTGTCTGCCTCAGAAACTGATTCTTTAGTGTTCCATTACCAATTCAGCAAGGAGGGTGGGTCCTCAACTAGCCCCCACCCTTCTGGTCCCTTTCCTTAAGCATTTCTTTCAAAATTGTGAAATGACCACAATATCACTCACAAAAATGGTTCATTGGAAAAAGCAGGATTGGGCCCAGACAAGCAGGCAAGCAACAGATAAAGAAACTAAAAAAAAAAAAAAAACAGGTTGGAAGCCCTAAGGGCATAGTGTCAGGAGTAAGTGCAAGTATGAACCCCTGGAACAATACTTAAAAGGGTGAAATCTGAGTTAATAAAGGTGTCATTTTGGGAAATAAACAAGTGATTTAAGGAAAGAGTGAAAAGTTAACTCTACAGAGGCTGGAGAGAATTAAACAGTTAAACTTTGTGAAAATGTTAAAAAGGATCTTGTTAAAAGAATTCTTGGTTTCTTTGCAGCCATTCTAAAGGAAAAATGGGCCCTTTTCCAGAGGAATGTCTGTAAATAATCCAGGTAAAGAGACTATCTAATTAAAATCATTTGACTATGGACAATTGAGTCAAATTTGCTAAAAGAACATAGGGGGGTTCTATTGGAACTTAACTGCCCCAAATGTATAAAGGTAATGTAATCTATGTACAGCTATGTAAAAACAAAGCAGTGTAAGAGGGATGTTAAGGGAGAGAAAATGTGTATGTATCTGTCTGTCTGTGGGAATATGTGAGGTTTGTAAAACTCCTGTTTTGTAAGTTTAAGATAAATTGGTTTGGTTTTGTTTATAATGCCACTAAAAATCCATTTGACTCTTTAATTCAAAGTTGCAAAACTGACAGACCTTTTTGCCAGACACAGGTAATCAGTGTTGGTTGACTTTGAGATTTGGTATTTAACCCTTAAGGGGTAACTTGATTCTTTACACAATTTAAATGTTTTCAAATAAAGACCAAGTCATGACTGCAGCAGGACAGTCAAAAATCAGAAAAATAGGGAGAGATTCTGGATTCTGTTTGTTTGTTTTTGTAACAAAATAGCAAATGAAAGCTGTACGAAAAGAATAAAGACAGTGGCCCTCTGAAGCAACAGCAGGGGTGAGGTGCACAAAACAAAAAGAAGAAATGTTAGAAACACTGAGCCTTAAAATGGCTCTGTGTAATCAGACTGTCTCTTTGATAAGGGTACATAAAACTCTGTAAGAACAAAAGAAACAGTTACACCTTATGTAAAAATTAATATGGCTAATGTTTTAAAAGTTAAAGTATAGAAGGAATGTGCAGACGTGTGCAGTGTATATTATAGAGGGGGTAAAAGAAATGCAAACGAAACATGCTACTTAATTAAAATCCTATTAGGGCTCCAAAGGAGCCACAATAGACTGTGTTTTCTTTTTCAGATCTGTGTGTGTTTTGGAAGCAAGAGTTAAAAGTAATCAAAACTCTGGTAAAAGTTAATTGTGTTCCTTTTAAGACAGAGTCTCTGAGCTCTGCTAATGGTTTTGAATCCAAAAGCCGAGCCTGTGTGGATGCAAATTATCTAACTGATAAAGGAAGTGAGAGAACTGCCAGCACAAAGAAGTTGCAGATAAAGAACATACCTGGTCAGCAAACAAATTGCCTAAATAAAAGGCACAGTATAACAAGATACCTTTAATTAAAATAAATGTAATGTTAATAAGTACCCCTGTAACAATGTATAGTGTGTATGATTTTTGGGGGGAAAAAAATCCTTTATGGTAATGATGCTTTTCAGCTGTTAACCTGTGAACAAACTTAAAGATTAATACAGCAGGAAAGATATTGTAACCTTGGTCTGCTGTAAAGGGAAAACTGAGGTACATCACCTCATGGATTTAATGACTGAACAGTGGGATAATTTCCCCATAACTCTTAAAAGATAGAAGCCATTAAAACCTGGCCTGCCTATAGAACAAAAACACAGGAAAATATGGAGGTAATTCCTCTTGTTTTGCCTGCAATCAGCAAGGGTATTTGTAAAAGAAAGGAATATTTTAAGCAATAATAAACGCCACCCCAAAAGGGGTAGAAAAATGTTATTTTTGTCTTTCAGAAAAAGCTAATATCAGCTACAGGACAACCTAATAAGAAACAAATAAAAGTGGGTATGCTTATCCATGCCTGTTGCTCCAAAGCCCTGTAGTGAAGACCTCTCCCTAGGATCCTGTATGTGGGATAAAATGAATAATGACACCAAAGTACTGTATAATGGGCTATGTGCATGTGTTAATTCTTGGGGAGAAAAGTGTTTTAAAAGAATGGAAGTGTTAGCAACCTTCCAATAGATAAATGTAATGTAATGTAATGTAATGTGTTTACAAAAGGTAAAAAGGTAACATAGTTCCTAAAACAAACAAAAGGGCAATGTGGGAAACCGAACCATTCATATTATTAGGGTTACCATATTTCAGCAAGAAAAAAAGAGGACGGGAGGAGCCCCGCCCTAGCCCCGCCCCCTCCCACTTCCCGCCCCCCCAGAACCCCCAACCCTCCCCCCGTTCCTTGTCCCCTGACTGCCCCCTCCTGGGACCCCTGCCCCTAACTGCCCCCCAGGACTCCACTCCCTATCTAAGCCTCCCTGCCTCTTGTCCCCTGACTGCCCCAACCCTTATTCACACCCCCACCCCCAGACAGACCCCTGGGACTCCCACGCCCCATCCAACCACTCCCCACCCCCTGACAGCCCCCCCCCCCAGAACTCCCAACCCATCTAAACCCCTCTGCTCCCTGTCCCCTGACTGCTCCGATCCATCTCCCCACCCCTGCAACCTGACAGCCCCCCCCAGAACTCCCAAACACTCCCCCCCCCGCTCCTTGTCCCCTGACTGCCCCCTCCTGGGACCCCTGCTCCTAACTGCCCTCCAGAACCCCACCCCCTACCTAAGACTCCCTGTTCCTTATCCCCTAACTGCTCCTTCCTAAGACCCCCCCCAACTGCCCCCCAGGACCCTACCCCCTACCTGTACCCTGACTGCCCAAAACTTTCTCCACTCCCCCCAAAAAGCCCCCCCCCCGTTTCTTGACTGCCACCTCCAGAACCTTCCTGCCCCCTGACCTCCTTACCCTGCTGCTCAGAACAGAGTGTTGGGCTCTGTGCAGCCGAGCCGGACACGTGGCTGAGCTCCCCAGCACAACAAAACCCGGTCCCTGGCCCTGCACAACAAAACCCGGTCTGGCCCTGCACAGTGCTGCTGGACTGGGCTGCAAGGGAGCTGCCGGCTCAGAATGCAGGGCGGATCCGGCTCCTCTACAGCTGCTCCTGAGTCCAGCCCGGGACTTCCCTGCAGCCCTCCCAGCCGCTCGCTCTGCTCTGCCGTGGGGAAATCCCGGACATTGTGAGTGCTTTACAAATTCCCCCCGGACGCTATTTTTAGCACACAAAAGGAGGACATGTCCGGGTAAATCCGGACGAATGGTAACCCTAATATTATACATGTGAATGGCAACATGTTAAGAATTGCCACTGCAGAAAGACATAACAGCTTACCATTGGTATAATATATTTTCTGAATGGTCTCCCACAACTACTGGCGTACTAATGTTACTAACCCTAATTGTTTTTGATTTTAAATTGTATGTGTTTAATTGTAACGTTTGAAATGTGCTGTTGGATAAAACAAATGTATGCAAAGCTAGAGCCACAGGCCCAAATCACCTCCCAGTATTTTCTATTACGTGGACTAAATAAGAAGTGACACTGGCGATTAATAATCTTAGTGTCAAAAGGGGGATATGTAGGAGCAGGATTTTATAATGTCCCATAAGAATTAATGTATGATTTGATTTCATCCCTGTCAGCCACCCTTTTTGAATAGCAGAAAGGAATGACAGACCAGAACAATCCTTATGACTGATTATGGTCACCCTTTTGTTTTAGAATAAGTTATAATGTCTACTATGGTTTCCTATATGTATTACAGAGTAGGCCTCTAGTTAAATATACGTTTTTTTGTTTTAAGGTTTAGTAAGTAAGAAACAGGATTCTCTAGTGTGTCTATGTTAAGTAGATTAGAGGAACATTGAAGGCCTGCGTCTCAATGTAAATTGTCTTGGTTATTGATTGCAAAACTTAGCAAGGTTTAATTTGCAATGCCTTTTTTGCTTCATATAAAATACTACTGTTTGTATTCTCAATCTGTGTGAATAAGGAATGTATGCATCAGGAAAAGATAAGGTGTGAAGGCCATTGTTATAGCCAGAGTCAAGGAAGAAGAAGTAAAGAGACTTAAAGGACATCAAAGAATCATCAGGTACTGCTTACTATCCAGATGCCTGCTGCCTGGTGGATGTAAAACCGTGACTGCGGTTCCCTCAGTTGAGGTTGTCAGAACCGAAGGGCCTTGCCTCCAACATGAGCCTCTGGTGGCGCCTGTTCCTTGGCTGCTGGTGTCTTAAGGTCTGGGGAGTCCACAATGACAATTCTTTTATCCAGCAGCAAGTGTGGATAGCTCAGACTCTCAATATTTCTAATTGCTGGGCCTGCAGCCACATCCCAGCCCACTCTCAAGCTGGTGTTCCTGTCCTGGCAATCCCACTCAATTCCCCAGACCTCACTGGAGGACTTCATCCGTTTAACAAAACATGGAACAATAATGACACTTGGGAAGCAGTGGGAATAATTGTATCTAAATGGATAAGAGTGGTGGAGGGAAAAGGTCATTGGTGTTGGGTGTGTAATGGGACAGGGCTGGATCTGGGAAAAAGTCATTGCCTTCAGCATATTGTGGCCAATGGTGTATGGGATTATTCGAACAAAACTAAAGAGTGGCGGGCCGGGTATGGGGATATGAATTTTTTCTCGACCTGGGATCAAACAGAAAAATCAATCTCATATTCCCCCTACAGTAACCTTAGTGAAAACAATACAATCTTTCAATGCCATGCAAATAACACCACTCCTCGTAAGGAGAATTACCCTGTACCCTTCGGAGGATATTACTCCTCCTTTGTAGGCACCTATGTGACAAATGGGTGCAACCAACCCTTCCCGGCCTTAATAGGCCATCATTGGGTTTGTGGGACCAAAGCTTATACTGTGTTACCAGCTAACTGGTCAGGTATCTGTTATCCTGCCTGACTCTTCCCACAATTCCGAGTGCTTGGGTCCTTCCCACGAGAATGCCTTCGTAATTTCAGGCAAAGAAGAAGGGACTTTTCAGATGCCCAATGGTATGTAAATAACATAAGCCCCTTGACCTGGGAAGAGGCCATTGGCGGTTCCCTTATCCCACTTGGGGGAGTAATACACCATGCAAAAAGGCTCCTAAGGTTACAAGCAGTAGTTGAAATAATGGCAAATGAAACCGGAGAGAGTTTAAAGACCCTGGCCAAAGAAACAGGGGCGATCCCACAGATGGCCCTCCAAAACTGTCAGGCATTGGACATAGTGCTGGCAGCCAAAGGAGGGACCTGTGCTCTCATTGGAAAAGGATGTTGTGTGGTCATACCTGACGACACCAATGAGGTAATAGATCGTGCTAGTCACTTAGAACAAATTGCATATCTTCCCCATGAAGAGCCAAGTTATTTATGGAAGTGGCTAAGTAACCTATTCAATTTCTCTGGCATAGGAAACTGGTTGTTTCAGGGAGCCCTGACTATCCTGTGTGGAATCCTAATGATTTTTGTATGCTTTCAGTTAATCTCCTGTTGTATCCAGAATTGTGTACGGTATGCCACCCAGGTGACTGCCCCAAAACAGAGTGCTAATATGATGGTGTTAAATATCACTGATGAACGAAGAGATAAAGAACTATTAATATGTGGAACCCAGTAATTGTTGGTCTTTGCGTAAGCTTGACCAAAAGGAGGGATTGTGAAAGTGAAATGAATTATATTAAAGAAATAGAATGAATTAAAAAAATGCTGTATGTACCTTTAAGTAGAAATGAGAAATGCTGCAAGCCAGGGGGGCAGGAAAGCAGACATTAACTGCTTAACTTGCCACTTAAGGGCAATTGGTGAAGCATTAGTCTTAGATCGATAAGAGTTAACAAGGAAGCAGGTTATGCATATTGTGCTCCATGCATATTTTACAATTTTGCTCTCTCTGTCCCTTTGTTTAGTTTACACCCTTTTATCTGTATAAATAAGACTGTTTGAATCTTGCATGGAGGCTCACATTATCTGAATGTATTAGCAGAGCGCTGTGCTAATAAAACAGAGTGGTCTGACAAACTATGAGTCCTGAGTCTAACTTTGACACTGTCTAGGAAGGAGTACGGCAGAAAGGGATCTAGGGGTTATAGTGGACCACAAGCTAAATATGAGTCAACAGTGTGATGCTGTTGCAAAAAAAGCAAACCTGATTCTGGGATGTATTAACAGGTGTGTTGTGAGCAAGACACGAGAAGTCATTCTTCCGTTCTACTCTGCTCTGGTTAGGCCTCAGCTGGAGTATTGTGTCCAGTTCTGGGCACCGCATTTTAAAAAAGATGTGGAGAAATTGGAAAGGGTCCAGAGAAGAGCAACAAGAATGATTAAAGGTCTTGAGAACATGACCTATGAAGGAAGGCTGAAAGAATTGGCTTTGTTTAGTTTGGAAAAGAGAAGACTGAGAGGAGACATGATAGCAGTTTTCAGGTATTTAAAAGGGTGTCATAAGGAGGAGAGAGAAAACTTGTTCACCTTAGCCTCTAAGGATAGAACCAGAAGCAATGGGTTTAAAGTGCAGCAAGGGAGGTCTAGGTTGGACATTAGGAAAAAGTTCCTAACTGTCAGGGTGGTTAAACACTGGAATAAATTGCCGAGGGAGGTTGTGGAATCTCCATCTCTTGAGATATTTAAGAGTAGGTTAGATAAATGTCTATCAGGGATGGTATTTGGTCTCATAGACTCATAGACTTTAAGGTCAGAAGGGACCATTATGATCATCTGGTCTGACCCCCTGCATGCTGCAGGCCACAAGACCCTTCCCTGGACTGTGCCGTTGAAGTCCCCAATCCTGTGTTTTAGTGACTTCAATCGGCAGGGACCCTCCTGCTAGTGATCCCTGCCCCATGCTGCGGAGGAAGGCGAAAAACCTCCAGAGGCTCAGCCAATCTACCCTGGAGGAAAATTCCTTCCCGACCCCAAATATGGCGATCAGTAATACCCCGAGCATGTAGGCAAGAGTCTCTAGCCTGACCCTTGTTTGCCATTATGCTATTTACGTACCATTGCTTGGTTTTCCTCGGCTACTATGTTTTACCATTAAACCATTCCCTCCATAAACTTATCCAACTTAATCTTAAAACCAGACAGGTCCGTTGCTCCCACCGTTTCCCTCGGAAGGCCGTTCCAATATTTCACCCCTCTGACGGTCAGAAACCTTCGTCTGATTTCAAGCCTGAACTTCCCCACGGCCAGTTTATATCCATTGGTTCTCGTGTCCACATTAGTACTCAGCTGAAATAATTCCTCTCCCTCCCTTGTATTTATCCCTCTGATATATTTAAAGATAGCAATCATATCCCCCCTCAGCCTTCGTTTTGTCAGACTAAACAACCCGAGCTCTTCTAATCTCTTTTCATACGACAGGTTTTCTAGCAGGGGGGGCAGGAGGGATTCTGGCAGCAGTGAAGTGGGTTGCGGGGAAGTTGAGATCTTGACCCAAGTCATCCCAGACACTAATGCTAAGCCACAGGATGGCAGCATCTAATGTCAGTGGAGTCCAAACACTATTTCAACCCCACAGTTTTCGATGAACTTCCCACAAGGAGAGGTGATGAGCACCCCCAGCAACACACACACACACACACACACACACACCACTCCTGGTGGTGGGAGGGGAACAGGAGAAAGGACAAAAGAAGTAAGAGATGAAGAGAAAGGAAGGAGGGATGGAGGAAAAGGTAAAACAAAAAGGACAAACCCTAATGTCCCCAGTGATTCTACGGCACAAAATCCAAGGGATGGAATAAAATTCTGCCATCTTAAACTACTGTTTTCCATGCCTAGAATTCAGCTGGCACCACGTGGATCAGACTGAGCAGCTGCCAAAACCTCTTGGAGGCTCTTACCTTCTAAACAGGGACGTCTGTTTTCTAGTAAAATCAGTAAAAGGAAAGGAGAAAACTCGAAAGAGGCTCCTGCACGCACTCACGTACGTGAACCCTAATACTCTCTCAGTCCTCAAAGAAAGACCCCGAGAAGGAGACTTGCTGAAGCAAAGCCACAGGGTCTCTGAGGTTTCCCTGGCCCTGTGCTCCTGTCCTGCCAGGCTGATGTCAGCATCTCTCTCTGAGGTCACCACCTCCCTAACACATTTGACCAATAAGCTGACATCCTGCAAAAGGCCTTTGTGATGTCACTGCCACACCCAACCAAACCCTGAAGTGCTAATGTCCTGCTGCTGGCCTGAGACTTTGAAGGTTTGAGGTTGTCATAACTATAAAGGGAAGGATAACAGCTGTCCTGTGTACAGTACTATAAAATCCCTTCTGGCCAGAGACTCCAAAATCCTTTTCCCTGTAAAGGGTTAAGAAGCTCAGGTAACCTGGCTGGCATCTGACCTAAAGGACCAATAAGGGGACAAGATACTTTCAAATCTTGGGGAGGGGAACGCTTTTGTTTGTGTTCTTTGTTTGTGTGGGTGTTCGCCCTCGGGACTGAGAGGGACCAGACATCAATCCAGGTTCTCCACATCTTTCTAAACAAGTCTCTCCTATTTCAAACTTGTAAGTAAATAGCCAGGCAAGGCGTGTTAGTTTTCCTTTGTTTTCTCAACTTGTAAATGTACCTTTTACTAGAGTGTTTATCTTTGTTTGCTGTACTTTGAACCTAAAACTAAAGGGGAGTCCTCTGAGCTCTTTAAGTTTAATTACCCTGTAAGGTTATTTCCATACTGATTTTACAAAAATAATTTTTACCTTTTTCTTTAATTAAAAACCTTCTTTTTAAAAACCTAATTATTTTTTTCCTTGTTTTAAATCCAAGGGGGTTGCATCTGTATTCACCAGGAGTTGGTGGGAGAAAGAAGGGGGGATGGTTAATTTCTCCTTCTTTTAAAATCCCAGGGGGGTTGGAACTGTATTCACCAAAAGTTGGTGGGAGGAAGGAGGGGAATGGTTACTTTCTCCTTCTTTTAAGATCCAAGGGGTTTGGATCTGTATTCACCAGGGAATTGGTGAAGGTCTCTCAAGGCTACCCAGGGAAGGAAATTAGCCTTGGAATGGTGGCAGCGAACCAGAGCTAAGCTGGTAGTTAAGCTTAAAAGTTTTCATGCAGGCCCCTACATTTGTACCCTAAAGTTCAAAGTGGGGATACAGCCTTAACAACCTGTCAGAGACTCAAACGCCCCGAGGAATCAGGGGGAATTCAGGGCACCTGGAACCAGCAGCATTTCCACTCAGCACCTGCCCACCACTGAGGGATGAATTCACCACCTGAACCCCAGAATGGAGTCTTCTTCTCCTTTCTAGTAACCTCCAGTGCCAACCCGCCTCCATGTAGGGTGAGCTCCTGCTACCTCCCCCTCAGTGCCCTTGACAGCTGTTCCACCTCCAAACCACGGCTCAAGTTATCAGAACCCTCTTCTATACCCCCACCCAGGTTGGGCAGGGAGGCGGCTCTAGCATGGGGGGCAGGAGGGATTCTGCCAAGAGTGAAGTAGGTTGCAGGGAGGTTGAGATCTTGCTCCAAGTCATCCCAGACACTAATGCGAAGCCACAGGATGGCAGCATCTAGTGTCAGTGGAGTCCAAGCACTATTTCAACCCCACAGTTTTGGATCAACTTCCCACAAGGGGAGGTGAAGAGCACCCCCAGCAACCCACACACACACACACCACTCCTGGTGGTGGGAGGGGAACAGGAGAAAGGACAAAAGAAGTAAGAGATGAAGAGAAAGGAAGGAGGGATGGAGGAAAAGGTAAAACGAAAAGGACAAACCCTAATGTCCCCAGTGATTCTACAGGACAAAATCCCAGGTGGACTATAAAATTCTGACACATTAAACTAGTGTTTTCCATGCCTAGAATTCAGCTGGCACCAGATGGATCAGACTGAGCAGGTTCCAAAACCTCTTGGAGGCTCTTACCTTCTAAACAGGGACGTCTGTTTTCTAGTAAAATCAGTAAAAGGAAAGGAAAAAACTCGAAAGAGGCTCCTGCTTGCACTCAAATACGTGAACCCTAATACTCTCTCAGTCCTCAAAGAGAGAGACTTGGAGAAGGAGCGGCAAACAGCGGAGGCTAAGAGCGGGAGTTTGCCTGGGAGTTCGCTTGGGGAGAGCTCACTGAGGCTTACATCTGCAGGTTTCTCTGAGTAGTTCCTGCAACAGTTGAGGAAGTTCTTAAGAGGACGGTGATGTGGAAAGTGAGCGATCAGCTGTTGTCACCTGCACAGGCTGTGCCATGTTTGTCTTTCTTCCACAGGACAGAAGCGACTTTGTCTGTACGAAGGGCAAGCTGGTCTCCATATTGGAAGAGAAGCTTCGAGGCCTGGAGAAACGAGTATCGACTCTGCGTTGCATAAGGGAAAATGAAGATTTCCTGGACAGACGTCAGGAGATGCTTCTACGGCCACAATGTTCTTAAGATTCAGAGCAGGCGCAGCAGGGACAGAAGGATTGTGAAGAGGTTTGGCAGCATGTGACTTCCAGAAGGAGAAAGAGGAGCATCCATGCACCAGCAATGGAGATACAGGTGAGCAATCGTTTCCATGTTCTCTCTACAGGTACTAATGCGGAGAGTGGACTAGATGACCCATCTGAGGGAAGGGAGCAGAAGGAGACTCCACCGATTGGAAGGCAAAAGATGCACTGTCCTAGGGATGGGGGTTCCACGACCACAACTCCCAAGAGGAGGAGGAGGGTGGTGGTGGTCGGGGACTCCCTCCTCAGGGGGACTGAGTCATCTATCTGCCGCCCCGACTGGGAAAACCAAGAGGTCTGCTGCTTGCCCGGAGCTAGGATACACGATGTGACGGAGAGACTGCCGAGACTCATCAAGCCCTCGGATCGCTACCCCTTCCTGCTTCTCCACGTGGGCACCAATGATACTGCCAAGAATGACCTTGAGCAGATCACTGCAGACTACGTGGCTCTGGGAAGAAGGATAAAGGAGTTTGAGGCGCAAGTGGTGTTCTCGTCCATCCTCCCTGTGCAAGGAAAAGGCCGGGGTAGAGACCGTCGAATCGTGGAAGTCAACGAATGGCTATGCAGGTGGTGTCGGAGAGAAGGCTTTGGATTCTTCAACCATGGGATGGTGTTCCAAGAAGGAGGAGTGCTAGGCAGAGACGGGCTCCACCTAACGAAGAGAGGGAAGAGCATCTTCGCCAGCAGGCTGGCTAACCTAGTGAGGAGGGCTTTAAACTAGGTTCACCGGGGGAAGGAGACCAAAGCCCTGAGGTAAGTGGGGAAATGGGATCCTGGGAGGAAGCACAAGCAGGAGAGCGCAAGGGGGGAGGACTCCTGTCTCATGCTGAGAAAGAGGGACGATCGATGAGTTATCTCAAGTGCCTATACACAAATGCAAGAAGCCTGGGAAACAAGCTGGGAGAACTGAAAGTCCTGGCACAGTCAGGGAACTATGATGTGATTGGAATAACAGAGACTTGGTGGGATAACTCACATGACTGGAGTACTGTCATGGATGGATATAAACTGTTCAGGAAGGACAGGCAGGGTAGAAAAGGTGGGGGAGTTGCGTTGTATGTAAGAGAGGAGTATGACTGCTCAGAGCTCCGGTATGAAACTGCAGAAAAACCTGAGAGTCTCTGGATAAAGTTGAGAAGTGTGAGCAACAAGGGGGATGTCGTGGTTGGAGTCTGCTATAGACCACCAGACCAGGGGGATGAGGTGGACGAGGCTTTCTTCTGGCAACTAGCAGAAGTTGCTAGATCGCAGGCCCTGGTTCTCATGGGAGACTTTAATCACCCTGATATCTGCTGGGAGAGCAATACAGCGGTGCACAGACAATCCAGGAAATTTTTGGAAAGTGTAGGGGACAATTTCCTGGTGCAAGTGCTGGAGGAACCAACTAGGGGCAGAGCTTTTCTTGACCTGCTACTCACAAACAGGGAAGAATTAATAGGGGAAGCAAAAGTGGATGGGAACCTGGGAGGCAGTGGCCATGAGATGGTCGAGTTCAGGATCCTGTCACAAGGAAGAAAGGAGAGCAGCAGAATACGGACCCTGGACTTCAGAAAAGCAGACTTTGACTCCCTCAGGGAACAGATGGGCAGGATCCCCTGGGAGAATAACATGAAGGGCAAAGGGGTCCAGGAGAGCTGGCTGTATTTTAAAGAATCCTTATTGAGGTTGCAGGAACAAACCATCCCGATGTGTAGAAAGAATAGTAAATATGGCAGGCGACCAGCTTGGCTAAACAGTGAAATCCTTGCTGATCTTAAACGCAAAAAAGAAGCTTACAAGAAGTGGAAGATTGGACAAATGACCAGGGAGGAGTATAAAAATATTGCTCAGGCATGCAGGAGTGAAATCAGGAAGGCCAAATCACATTTGGAGTTGCAGTTAGCAAGAGATGTTAAGAGTAACAAGAAGGGTTTCTACAGGTATGTTAGCAAGAAGAAGAAAATCAAGGAAAGTGTGGGCCCCCTACTGAATGAGGGAGGCAACCTAGTGACCGAGGATGTGGAAAAAGCTAATGTACTCAATGATATTTTTGCCTCTGTCTTCACGAACAAGGTCAGCTCCCAGACTGCTGCACTGGGCAGCACAATATGGGGAGAAGGTGACCAGCCCTCTGTGGAGAAAGAAGTGGTTCGGGACTATTTAGAAAAACTGGACGTGCACAACTCCATGGGGCTGGATGCGCTGCATCCGAAGGTGCTAAAGGACTTGGCGGATGAGATTGCACAGCCATTAGCCATTATTTTTGAAAACTCATGGCGATCCAGGGAGGTCCCGGATGACTGGAAAAAGGCTAATGTCGTGCCCATCTTTAAAAAAGGGAAGGAGGAGGATCCGGGGAACTACAGGCCAGTCAGCCTCACCTCAGTCCCTGGAAAAATCATGGAGCAGGTCCTCAAGGAATCAATTATGAAACACTTAGAGGAGAGGAAAGTGATCAGGAACAGTCAGCATGGATTCACCAAGGGGAAGTCGTGCCTGACTAACCTAATTGCCTTCTATGATGAGATAACTGGCTCTGTGGATGAGGGGAAAGCAGTGGATGTGTTATTCCTTGACTTTAGCAAAGCTTTTGATACGCTCTCCCACAGTATTCTTGCCACCAAGTTAAAGAAGTATGGGCTGGATGAATGGACTGTAAGGTGGATAGAAAGCTGGCTGGATCGTCGGGCTCAACGGGTAGTGATCAATGGCTCCATGTCTAGTTGGCAGCCGGTTTCAAGCGGAGTAGTGCCCCAAGGGTCGGTCCTGGGGCCGGTTTTGTTTAATATCTTTATTAATGATCTGGAGGATGGTGTGGACTGCACTCTCAGCAAGTTTGCAGATGACACTAAACTAGGAGGCGTGGTAGATACGCTAGAGGGTAGGGATCGGATACAGAGGGACCTAGACAAATTAGAGGATTGGGCCAAAAAAAACCTGATGAAGTTCAACAAGGACAAGTGCAGAGTCCTGCACTTAGGACGGAAGAATCCCATGCACTGCTACAGACTAGGGACCGAATGGCTAGGTAGCAGTTCTGCAGAAAAGGACCTAGGGGTCACAGTGGACGAGAAGCTGGATATGAGTCAACAGTGTGCTCTTGTTGCCAAGAAGGCTAACGGCATTTTGGGCTGTATAAGTAGGGGCATTGCCAGCAGATCGAGGAACGTGATCGTTCCCCTTTATTCGACATTGGTGAGGCCTCATCTGGAATACTGTGTCCAGTTTTGGGCCTGTGGAAGCAGAGAAAGAGCTCACAGGAAGGGGATGCAATGCATGACAGTTCGTTAGCAAGAGTTAGGCTAACTGTAACCCTAATAACGCGAGATTTGTAGAAGCGAGGAATGTGTGAGGCGGGTGAGAAAGAACTGTGTAAGAAGTCATTATGACCTGGTATAGATAAGGTGTAGAAGACCTTGTGTAGATAAGGTATAGAAAATATTGTATGTTGGCAAGAGTCAAAACAAGTGAAGAAATGAGATATCAAGATGGCCTATGTATAAACAAAACGCAGCTGTCCCTCGTTATTTCTGTAATGAAAGGTATAAATGCTTGCTGTAATTAGTTACCTGGGAGAGACCTGCTTAGCTCTCTCCCTCTGGGCAATTGTGAGAGTTAATAAAGCATCTGACTTGCTGTACCTAAACAAATAGTGAGAACTCTGTTTTTCTCCAACAGGCCCCACACTACAAGAAGGATGTGGAAAAATTGGAAAGAGTCCAGTGGAGAGCAACAAAAATGATTAGGGGTCTGGAGCACATGACTTATGAGGAGAGGCTGAGGGAACTGGGATTGTTTAGTCTCCAGAAGAGAAGAATGAGGGGGGATTTGATAGCAGCCTTCAACTACGTGAAGGGGGGTTCCAAAGAGGATGGAGCTCGGTTGTTCTCAGTGGTTGCAGATGACAGAACAAGGAGCAATGGTCTCAAGTTGCAGTGGGGGAGGTCCAGGTTGGATATTAGGAAACACTATTTCACTAGGAGGGTGGTGAAGCACTGGAATGCGTTAACTAGGGAGGTGGTGGAGTCTCCTTCCTTGGAGGTTTTTAAGGCCCGGCTTGACAAAGCCCTGGCTGGGATGATTTAGTTGGGAATTGGTCCTGCTTTGAGGACGGGGTTGGAGTAGATGACCTCTTGAGGTCCCTTCCAACCCTGATATTCTATGATTCTATGATTCTATGAAAGTCACAGGGGTCTCTGAGGTTTCCCTGGCCCTAAGCCCCTGTCCTGCCTGGCTGATGTCAGCATCTCTCTCTGAGGTTACCACCTCCCTAACACCTTTGACCAATAGGCTGAGGTCCTGAAAAGGCCTTTGTGATGTCACTGCCACACCCACCCATCCCCGGAAGTGCTAATGTCCTGCTGCTGGCCTGACACTTTGAAGGTTTGAGCTACTCTGTGTGGATCACCCCACTCAATGCGTCTTCATTCTAGGAAGCAAGCCGGCTAGACAGTAAAACATCAGAGGCTGCTCCCAATACTACACTCAGTGTTTCCAAAATTTGTAGACTTTATGGCCACAAGAGACCTTTAGAGCATCTCATCTAAGCCCCTGCATATCATAGGCCTCCTGTATAGTACAATAGTTACTTTTTGGGCACACACATTCCAGAAAGGCATCTAGTCTTCATTCAATGACATCAAGAGATGGAGAATCCACCACTTTCCCTTTTAGTGAGTACCAGGGGGCTCCATTTCCCCTTCCACTAGTTCCCCATTTACAGTGAGACAGAGCAGTACCTGCAGCAGGGAGCGGGAGTTGCTGATGGCCTCAGAGGCACAGCCCCTGCAGTGTCTCAGGAATCTGGCGCAAGTGCCGGATGATGCGGAGCTGGTGCATCACTTTTGGCCGTGACGTCCTCCTGCTGCAAGGGAACGAGAACCTGTCAGAGACTCAAACGCCCCGAGGAATCAGGGGGAATTAAGGGCACCGGGAACCAGCAGTATTTCCACTCAGCACCTGCCCACCACTGAGGGATGAATTCACCTCCTGAACCCCAGAATGGAGTCTTCTTGTCCTTTCTAGTAACCTCCAGTGCCAAATCCCCTCCTTGAAGGGTGAGCTGCTGCTACCTCCCTCTCAGTGCCCTTGACAGATGTTCCACCACCAAACCACAGCTCAAGTTATCAGAACCCTCTTCTCCACCCCCACCCAGGTTGGGCAGGGAGGCGGCTCTAGCAGGGGTGGCAGGAGGGATTCTGCCAGCAGTGAAGTGGGTTCCGGGGAGGTTGAGATCTTGCCCCAAGTCATCCCAGACACCAATGCTAATCCACACGATGGCAGCATCTAGTGTCAGTGGAGTCCAAGCACTATTTCAACCACACAGGTTTGGATGAACTCCCCACAAAGGGAGGTGAAGAGCACCCGCAGCAACACACAAACACACACAGACACACAAACCACTCCCGGTGGTGGGAGGGGAACAGGAGAAAGGACAAAAGAAGTAAGAGATGAAGAGAAAGGAAAGAGGGAGGGAGGAAAAGGTAAAATGAAAAGGACAAACACTAATGTCCCCAGTGATTCTACGGGACAAAATCACAGGGAGGGAATAAAATTCTGCGACCTTGAACTAGTGTTTTCCATGCTTAGAATTCAGCTGGCACCAGGTGGATCAGACTGAACAGGATACAAACCTCTCCGAGGCACTTACTTTCCTCAAAGAGAGACCTCAAGGAGGAGACTTGCTGAAGCAAAGCCAGAGGGGTCTCTGAGGTTTCCCTGGCCCTCATGTCAGCATCTCTCTCTGATGTCAGCATCTCTCTCTGAGGTCACCACCTCCCTAACACATTTGACCAATAAGCTGACGTCCTGCAAAAGGCCTTTGTGGTGTCACTGCCACACCCAACAAAACCCTGAAGTGCTAATGTCCTCCTGCTGGCCTGACACTTTGAAGGTTTGAGCTACTCTGTGTGAATCACCCCACTCAATGGGTCTTCATTCTAGGAAGCAAGCCAGCTAGACAATAAAACATCAGAGGCTGCTCCCAATGCTACACTCACTGTTTCCAAAATTACTACACTTTATGGCCAGAAGAGACCTTTAGAGCATCTCATCTAAGCCCCTGCATATCATGGGCTTCCTGTATAGTACAATAGTTACTTTTTGGGCACAAACATTCCAGAAAGGTATCTAGTCTAAATTAAATGACATTAAGAGATGGAGAATCCATCACTTTCCCTTTTAGTGAGTGCCAGGGGGCTCCATTTCCCCTTCCACTAGCTCCCCATTTACAGTGAGCCAGAGCAGTACCTGCAGCAGGGAGCGGGAGTTCCTGAAGGCCTCAGAGGCGCAGCCCCTGCAGTGTCTCAGGCACGTGGCGTAAGTGCAGGATGATGCGGAGCTGGTGCATCATTTTGGCCGTGACGTCCTCCTGCTGCAAGGGAACGAGAACCTGTCAGAGACTCAAACGCCCCGAGGAATCAGGGGGAATTAAGGGAACCTGGAACCAGCAGTATTTCCACCCAGCACCTGCCCATCAATGAGAGATGAATTCACCTCCTGAACCCCAGAATGGAGTCGTCTTCTCCTTTCTAGGAATCTCCAGTGCCAACCCCCGTCCTTGTAGGGTGAGCTCCTGCTACCTCCCCCTCAGTGCCCTTGACAGCTGTTCCACCTCCAAACCACAGCTCAAGTTATCAGAACCCTCTTCTCCACCCCCACCCAGGTTGGGCAGGGAGGCGGCTCTAGCAGGGGGGGCAGGTGGGATTCTGGCAGCAGTGAAGTGGGTTGCGGGGAGGTTGAGATCTTGCCCCAAGTCATCCCAGACACTAATGCTAAACCACACGATGGCAGCATCTAGTGTCAGTGGAGTCCAAGCACTATTTCAACCATACAGTTTTGGATCAACTCCCAACAAGGGGAGGTGTAGAGCACCCCCAGCAACACACACACACACACACATATATATATACCACTCCTGGTGGTGGGAGGGGAACAAGAGAAAGGACAAAAGAAGTAAGAGATAAAGAGAAAGGAAGGAGGGATGGAGGAAAAGGTAAAACGAAAAGGACAAACCCTAATGTCCCCAGTGATTCTACCAGACAATATTACAGGGAGGGATTAAAATTCTGCCACCTTGAACTAGTGTTTTCCATGCCTAGAATTCAGCTGGCACCAGATGGATCAGACTGAGCAGGTTCCAAAACCTCTTGGAGGCTCTTGCTTTCTAAACAGGGATGTCTGTTTTCTAGTAAAATCAGTAAAAGGAAAGGAGACAACTCGAAAGAGGCTCCTGCTCTCACTCAAATACGTGAATCCTAATACTCTCTCAGTCCTCAAGAGAAACCTCGAGAAGGAGACTGCTGAAGCAAAGCCACAGGTTGGCCAGAGAGGCGGCTCTAGCAGGGGTGGCAGGAGGGATTCTGGCAGCAGTGAAGTGGGTTCCGGGGAGGTTGAGATCTTGCCCCAAGTCATCCCAGACACCAATGCTAATCCACACGATGGCAGCATCTAGTGTCAGTGGAGTCCAAGCACTATTTCAACCACACAGGTTTGGATGAACTCCCCACAAAGGGAGGTGAAGAGCACCCCCAGCAACACACAAACACACACACACACACAAACCACTCCCGGTGGTGGGAAGGGAACAGGAGAAAGGACAAACGAAGTAAGAGATGAAGAGAAAGGAAGGAGGGAGGGAGGAAAAGGTAAAACGAAAAGGACGAACCCTAATGTCCCCAGTGATTCTACGGGACAAAATCACAGGGAGGGAATAAAATTCTGCCACCTTGAACTAGTGTTTTCCATGCCTAGAATTCAGCTGGCACCAGGTGGATCAGGCTGAACAGGATACAAACCTCTCCGAGGCACTTACTTTCCTCAAAGAGAGACCTCAAGGAGGAGACTTGCTGAAGCAAAGCCAGAGGGGTCTCTGAGGTTTCCCTGGCCCTCATGTCAGCATCTCTCTCTGATGTCAGCATCTCTCTCTGAGATCACCACCTCCCTAACACATTTGACCAATAAGCTGACGTCCTGCAAAAGGCCTTTGTGATGTCACTGCCACACCCAACCAAACCCTGAAGTGCTAATGTCCTGCTGCTGGCCTGACACTTTGAAGGTTTGAGCTACTCTGTGTGAATCACCCCACTCAATGGGTCTTCATTCTAGGAAGCAAGCCGGCTAGACAGTAAAACATCAGAGGCTGCTCCCAATGCTACACTCCGTGTTTCCAAAATTACTACACTTTATGGCCAGAAGAGACCTTTAGAGCATCTCATCTAAGCCCCTGCATATCATGGGCTTCCTGTATAGTACAATAGTTACTTTTTGGGCACAAACATTCCAGAAAGGTATCTAGTCTAAATTAAATGACATTAAGAGATGGAGAATCCATCACTTTCCCTTTTAGTGAGTGCCAGGGGGCTCCATTTCCCCTTCCACTAGCTCCCCATTTACAGTGAGACAGAGCAGTACCTGCAGCAGGGAGCGGGAGTTCCTGAAGGCCTCAGAGGCGCAGCCCCTGCAGTGTCTCAGGCACGTGGCGTAAGTGCAGGATGATGCGGAGCTGGTGCATCATTTTGGCCCTGACGTCCTCCTGCTGCAAGGGAACGAGAACCTGTCAGAGACTCAAACGCCCCGAGGAATCAGGGGGAATTAAGGGAACCTGGAACCAGCAGTATTTCCACCCAGCACCTGCCCATCAATGAGAGATGAATTCACCTCCTGAACCCCAAAATGGAGTCTTCTTGTCCTTTCTAGAAACCTCCAGAGCCAACCCCCCTCCTTGTAGGGGGAGCTCCTGCTACCTCCTGCTCAGTGCCCTTCACAGATATTCCACCTCCAAACCACAGCTCAAGTCATCAGAACCCTCTTCTCCACCCCAACACAGGTTGGGCAGGGAGGCGGCTCTAACAGGGTGTGCAGGAGGGATTCTGACAGCAGTGAAGTGGGTTGCAGGGAGGTTGAGATCTTGACCCAAGTCATCCCAGACACTAATGCTAAGTCACACAATGGCAGCATCTACTGTCAGTGGGGTCCAAGCACTATTTCAACCCCACAGTTTTGGATCAACTCCCCACAAGGGGAGGAGAAGAGAACCATCAGCACCACATACACACACACACACACACACACACACACACACACACACACACCACTCCTGGTGGTGTGAGGGGAACAAGAGAAAGGACAAAAGAAGTAAGAGATGAAGAGAAAGGAAGGAGGGATGGAGGAAAAGGTAAAAGGAAAAGGACAAACCCTAATGTCCCCATGTCGGACATCAGGAATGGTAACATACATAAGCCAGTATGTGAACACTTCAATCTCCCTGGTCATTCTATTACAGATTTAAAAGTCACTATCATTGAACAAAAAAAACTTCAGAAACAGACTTCAAAGAGAAACAGCAGAACTAAAATTCATTTGCAAATTCAACACCATTAATCTGGGCTTGAATAGCGACTGGGAGTGGCTGGCTCACTACAGAAGCAGCTTTTCCTCTCCTGGAATTGACACCTCCTCATCTATTATTGGGAGTGGACTACATCCACCCTGATTTTTGAATTGGCCCTGTCAACACTGGTTCTCCACTTGTGAAGTAACTCCCTGCTCTCCATGTGTCAGTATATAATGCCTGCATCTGTAACTTTCACTCTATGCATCCGAAGAAGTGAGGTTTTTACTCACGAAAGCTTATGCCCAAATAAATCTGTTAGTCTTTAAGGTGCCACCAGACTCCTTGTTGTTTTTGTAGATACAGACTAACATGGCTACCCCCTGATACTTGACACCATGCAAGGCACTAAATTTAGCCGTATGGAGTGGAAATCCATCAACCTCAACAAAAAACTTGCACAGATACAGACAGACATCATCTTCCTCTCCAAATGCAAACAGATGGACATCATACCAAAAGGACGGAAGGTAAAAAATCCATTGCAATCAACATACTACACTGAGTATGGTGAGAGATTGTGCCACACACTCTCTCAAAGAAACTGAGGAACCACCTGATCAGCATCCTGTACAGCAGACAGGAGAAGATCAAGAATGAGCTCTCAGAACTGGAGACTCTCATACAATACCAGCCTTCTACACAAACTTCCACGTGGCTGGACTTTACAAAAATGAGACAAGCCATTTACAATGCACACTTCACTTCTCTACAGAGGAAAAAGGACTGTAAGTTATCTAAACTAATACCTGCCACTAGGGGCTATAACAATGGTACCCTCAACTCATCTAACAACATTGTCAATCTTTCCAACCACACGCTTAGCCCAGCAGAAGAGTCTGTCCTATCTCGGGGACTCTCTTTCTGTCCCACCGTCCCCACGAACATGATACAGTTCTGCAGTGATCTGGAAGCCTACTTTCCTCGTCTCCGACTCAAGGAATATTTTCAACGCACCACTGAACAGTGCACTGACCCACAGGAACCCTCCTACCAACACTACAAAAAGAACAATTCTGCGTGGACTCCTCCTGACGGTCGAAATGACAGACTGGACCTCTACATAGAGTGTTTCCGCAGACGTGCACAGGCTGAAATTGTGGACAAACAACATCACTTGTCCCATAACCTCAGCCGTACAGAACGCAATGCCATCCACAGCCTCAGAAACAACTCTGACATTATCATCAAAGGGGCTGACAAAGGAGGTGCTGTAGTCATAATGAACAGGTCAGATTACGAACAGGAGGCTGCCAGGCAATTCTCCAAGACCACATTCTACAGGCCACTATCCACTGATCCCACTGAGGAATACCAAAAGAAACTACACCATCTGCTCAAGAAACTCCCAGCTACAGTACGGGAACAAATCTACATGGACACCCCCCCAGAACCCCGACCAGGGGTATTCTATCTGCTACCCAAGATCCATAAACCCGGAAACCCTGGACGCCCCATCATCTCAGGCATTGGCACTCTGACAGCAGGATTATCTGGCTATTTGGCCTCTCTCCTCAGGCCCTATGCTACCAGCACTCCCAGCTATCTTCGAGACACCACCAACTTCCTGAGGAAACTACAATGCATTGATGTTCTTCCTGGAAACACCATCCTGGCCACCATGCATGTAGAAGCACTTTATACCAATATTCTACATGAGGATGGACTACAAGCTGTCAGGAACAGTATCCCTGATGAGGCCACAGCAAGCCTGGTGGCTGAGCTTTGTGACTTTGTCCTCACCCACAACCACTTCAGATTTGGAGACAACTTATACCTTTAAGTCAGTGGCACTGCTATGGGTACTCGCATGGCCCCACAGTATGCCAACATTTTTATGGCTGACTTAGAACAACGCTTCCTCAGCTCTCGTCCCCTAGTGCCCCTCCTCTACTTGCGCTACATTGACGACATCTTCATCATATGGACCCACGGAAAGGAGGCCCTTGAAGAATTCCACCTGGACTTCAACAATTTCCACCCCACCATCAACCTCAGCCTGGACCAGTCCACACAAGAGATCCACTTCCTGGACACTACAGTACAAATAAGTGATGGTCACATAAACACCACCCTATACCGGAAACCTACTGACCGCTATACGTACCTACATGCCTCCGGCTTCCATCCAAGACACATCACACGATCCATTGTCTACAGCCAAGCCCTAAGATACAACCGAATTTGCTCCAACCCCTCAGACAGAGACAAACACCTACAAGATCTTTATCAAGCATTCGTAAAACTACAATACCCACCTGGGGAAGTGAGGAAACAGATTGACAGAGCAAGACGGGTACCCAGAAATCACCTACTACAGGACAGGCCCAACAAGAACAAGAACAGAACACCACTGGCCATCACATACAGCCCCCAGCTAAAACCTCTCCAGCGCATTATCCACAATCTACAACCTATCCTGGAAAATGATCCCTCACTCTCACAGACCTTGGGAGGCAGGCCAGTCCTCGCTTACAGACAACCCCCCAACCTGAAGCAAATACTCACCAGCAACTACACACCACACCACAGAAACACCAACCCAGGAACCTATCCCCGTAGCAAACCTCGTTGCCTACTCTGTCCCCATATCTACTCTGGCAACAGCATCAGAGGACCCAACCACATCAGCCACACCATCAGGGACTCATTCACCTGCACATCCACTAATGTCATATATGCCATCATGTACCAGCAATGCCCCTCTCCCATGTACATTGGCCAAACCGGACAGTCCCTCCGCAAAACAATAAATGGACACAAATCGGACATCAGGAGTGGTAACATACATAAGCCAGTAAGTGAACACTTCAATCTCCCTGGTCATTCTATTACAGATTTAAAAGTCACTATCATTGAACAAAAAAACTTCAGAAACAGACTTCAAAGAGAAACAGCAGAACTAAAATTCATTTGCAAATTCAACACCATTAATCTGGGCTTGAATAGGGACTGGGAGTGGCTGGCTCACTACAGAAGCAGCTTTTCCTCTCCTGGAATTGAGACCTCCTCATCTATTATTTGGAGTGGACTACATCCACCCTGATTTTTGAATTGGCCCTGTCAACACTGGTTCTCCACTTGTGAAGTAACTCCCTGCTCTCCATGTGTCAGTATATAATACCTGCATCTGTAACTTTCACTCTATGCATCCGAAGAAGTGAGGTTTTTACTCACGAAAGCTTATGCCCAAATAAATCTGTTAGTCTTTAAGGTGCCACCAGACTCCTTGTTGTATTCCTAATATCCCCAGTGATTCTACGGGACAAAATCCCAGGGAGGGAATAAAATTCTGCCACCTTAAACTAGTGTTTTCCATGCCTAGAATTCAGATGGCACCAGGTGGATCAGACTGAACAGGTTACAAACCTCTCCGAGGCACTTACTTTCTCAACAGGGACTTCTGTTTTCTAGTAAAATGGGTAAAAGGAAAGGAGAAAACTCGAAAGAGGCTCCTGCTCACACTCACATATGTGAACCCTAATACTCTCTCAGTCCTCAAAGAGAGCTCGAGAAGGAGACTTGCTGAAGCAAAGCCACAGGGGTCTCTGAGGTTTCCCTGGCCATGCGCCCCTGTCCTGCCTCGCTGATGGCAGCATCTCTCTCTGAGGTCACCACCTCCCTAACAACTTTGACCAATAGGCTGAGCTCCTGCAAAAGTCCTTTGTGATGTCACTGCCACACCCACCCATCCCCTGAAGTGCTAATATCCTGCTGCTGGCGTGACACTTTGGAGGTTTGAGCTACTCTCTGTGGATCACCCCACTCAATGCGTCTTCATTCTAGGAAGCAAGCCGGTTAGACAGTAAAACATTAGAGGCTGCTCCCAATGCTACACTCAGTGTTTCCAAAATTAATACACTTTATGGCCAGAAGAGACCTTTAGAGCATCTCATCTAACCCCCTGCATATCATAGGCTTCCTGAATAGGACAATAGTTACTTTTTGGGCACAAACATTCCAGAAAGGCATCTAGTTTCATTCAATGACTTCAAGAGATGGAGAATCCACCACTTTCCCTTTCACTGAGTGCCAGGGGGCTCCATTTCCCCTTCCACTAGCTCCCCATTTACAGTGAGCCAGAGCAGTACCTGCAACAGAGAGCGGGAGTTGCTGAAGGCCTCAGAGGCACAACCCCTGCAGTGTCTCAGGCACCTGGCGCAAGTGATGGATGATGCGGAGCTGGTGCCTCACTTTGGCCGTGACGCCCTCCTGCTGCAAGGGAATGAGAACCTGTCAGACTCAAACGCCCCGAGGAATCAGGGGGAATTAAGGGCACCTGGAACCAGCAGTATTTCCACTCAGCACCTGCCCAACACTGAGGGATGAATTCACCTCCTGAATCCCAGAATGGAGTCTTCTTGTCCTTTCTAGTAACCTCCAGTGCCAATCCCCCTCCTTCTAGGGTGAGCTCCTGCTACCTCCCCCTCAGTGTCCTTCACAGCTGTTCCACCTCCAAACCACAGCTTAAGTCATCAGAAACCTCTTCTAGACCCCCACCACGGTTGGGCTGGGAGGCGGGTCTAGCAGTGGGGGCAGGAGGGATTCTGGAAGCAGTGAAGTGGGTTGCGGGGAGGTTGAGATCTTGCCCAAGTCATCCGAGACACTAACGCTAAGCCACAGGATGGCAGCATCTAGTGTCTGTGGAGTCCAAGCACTATTTCAACCCCACAGTTTTGGATGAACTTCCCACAAGAGGAGGTGAAGATCATCCCCAGCAACACACACACACACACACACACACCACTCCTGATGGTGGGAGGGGAACAGGAGAAAGGACAAAAGAAGTAAGAGATGAAGAGAAAGGAAGGAGGGATGGTGGAAAAGGTAAAACGAAAAGGACAAACCCTAATGTCCCCAGTGATTCCACGGGACAAAATCCCGTGTGGACTACAAAATTCTGTCACCTTGAACTAGTGTTTTCCATGCCTAGAATTCAACGGGCACCAGGTGGATCAGACTGAGCAGGTTCAAAAACCTCTTGGAGGCTCTTACCTTCTAAACAGGGACGTCTGTTTTCTAGTAAAATCAGTAAAAGGGAAGGAGAAAACTCGAAAGAAGCTCCTGCTCTCACTCACATACGTGAACCCTAATACTCTCTCAGTACTCAAAGAGAGACCTCGAGAAGGAGACTTGCTAAAGCAAAGCCACAGGGGTCTCTGAGCTTTCCCTGGTCGTAAGCCCCTGTCCTCCCTGACTGAAGACAGCATCTCTCTCTGAGGTCACCACCTCCCTAACACCTTTGACCAGTACGCTGAGGTCCTTGAAAAAGCCTTTGTGATATCACTGCCACACCCAACCAAACCCTAAAGTGCTCATGTCCTTCTGCTGGCCTGACACTTTGAAGGTTTGAGCTACGCTCTGTGGATCACACCACAAAATTCGTCTTCATTCTAGGAAGCAAGCTAGCTAGACAGTAAAACATCAGAGGCTGCTCCCAATACTACACTCAGTGTTTCCAAAAGTAGGAGACTTTCTGGCCAGAAGAGACCTTTACAGCATCTCATCTAACCCCCTCCATATCATAGGCTTCCAGTATAGTACAATAGTTACTTTTTGGGCACACACATTCCAGAAAGGCATCTAGTCTTCAATCAATGACATCAAGAGTTGGAGAATCCACCACTTTCCCTTTTAGTGAGTGCCAGGGGGCTCTATTTCCCCTTCCACTAGCTCCCCATTTACAGTGAGCCAGAGCAGTACCTGCACCAGGGAGAGGGAATTGCTAAGGCCTCAGAGGAACAGCCCCTGCAGTGTCTCAGGCACATGGCGTAAGTGCCGGATGATGCGGAGCTGGTGCATCCCTTTGGCCATGAGGTCCTCCTCCTGCAAGGGAACGAGAACCTGTCAGAGACTCAAATGCCCCGAGGAATCAGGGGCAATTAAGGACACCTGGAACCAGCAGTATTTACACCCAGCACCTGCCCACCACTGAGGGATGAATTCACCTCCTGAACCCCAGAATGGAGTCGTCTTCTGCTTTCTAGTAATCTCCATTGCCAACCCCCGTCCTTGTAGGGTGAGCTCCTGCTACCTCCCCCTCAGTGCCCTTGACAGCTGTTCCACCTCCAAACCACAGCTCAAGTTATCAGAACCCTCTTCTCCACACCCACCCAGGTTGGCCAGGGAGGCGGCTCTAGCAGGGGGGGCAGGTGGGATTCTGGCAGCAGTGAAGTGGGTTGCGGGGAGGTTGAGATCTTGCCCCAAGTCATCCCAGACACTAATGCTAAACCACACGATGGCAGCATCTAGTGTCCGTGGAGTCCAAGCACTATTTCAACCATACAGTTTTGGATGAACTCCCCACAAGGGGAGGTGAAGAGCACCCCCAGCAACACACACACAAACACACACACACACACACACACACACCACTCCTGGTGGTGAAAGGGGAACAGGAGAAAGGACAAAAGAAGTAAGAGATGAAGAGAAAGGAAGGAGGGATGGAGGAAAAGGTAAAACGAAAAGGACAAACCCTAATGTCCCCAGTGATTCTACGGGACAAAATCCCAGGGAGGGAATAAAATTCTGCCATCTTAAACTACTCTTTTCCATGCCTAGAATTCAGCTGGCACCAGATGGATCAGACTGAGCAGGTTCCAAAACCTCTTGGAGGCTCTTACCTTCTAAATAGGGACGTCTGTTTTCTAGTAAAATCCGTCAAAAGGAAAGGAGAAAACTCGAAAGAGGCTCCTGCTCACACTCACATACGTCAACCCTAACACTCTCTCAGTCCTCAAAGAGAGACCTCGAGAAGGAGACTTGCTGAAGCAAAGCCACAGGGGTCTCTGAGGTTTCCCTGGCCCTGTGCTCCTGTCCTGCCAGGCTGATGTCAGCATCTCTCTCGGAGGTCACCACCTCCCTAACACCTTTGACCAATAGGCTGACGTCCTGCAAAAGGCCTTTGTGATATCACTGCCACACCCACCCTTCCCCGGAAGTGCTAATGTCCTGCTGCTGGCCTGACACTTTGAAGGTTTCAGCTACTCTCTGTGGATCACCCCACTCAATGCCTGTTCATTCTAGGAAGCAAGCCGGCTAGACGGTAAAACATCAGAGGCTGCTCCCAATGCTACACTCAGTGTTTCCAAAATTAGGGGACTTTATGGCCAGAAGAGACCTTTAGAGCATCTCATCTAACCCCTTGAAAACCATAGGCTTGCTGTATAGTACAATAGTTACTTTTTGGGCACACACATTGCAGAAAGGCATCTAGTCTTCCTTCAATGACATCAAGAGATGGAGAATCCACCACTTTCCCTTTTAGTGAGGGCCAGGGGGCTCCATTTCCCCTTCCACTAGCTCCCCATTTACAGTGAGCCAGAGCAGTACCTGCAGCAGGGAGCGGGAGTTGCTGATGGCCTCAGAGGCACAGCCCCTGCAGTGTCTAAGGCACCTGGCACAAGTGCCGGATGATGCAGAGCTGGTGCATCACTCTGGCCATGACGTCCTCCTGCTGCAAGGGAACGAGAACCTGTCAAAGACTCAAACGCCCCGAGGAATCAGGGGGAATTAAGGGTATCTGGAACCAGCAGTATTTCCACCCAGGACCTCCCCACCGCTGAGGGATGAATTCACCTCCTGAACCCCAGAATGGAGTCTTCTTGTCCTTTCTAGTAACCTCCAGTGCCAACCCCCCTCCTTGAAGGATGAGATCCTGCTACTTCCCCCTCAGTGCCCTTGACAGCTGTTCCACCTCCAAACCACAGCTCAAGTTATCAGAACCCTCTTCTCCACCCCCACCCAGGTTGGGCAGGGAGGTGGCTCTAGCAGGGGGGGCAGGAGGGATTCTGCCAGCAGTGAAGTGGGTTGCGGGGAGGTTGAGATCTTGCCCCAATCATCCCAGACACTAATGCTAAGCCACAGGATGGCAGCATCTAGTGTCATTGGAGTTCAAGCACTATTTCAACCTCACAGTTTTGGATCAACTTCCCACAAGGGGAGGTGAAGAGCACCCCCAGCAACACACACACACACACACACACACACACACACACACACACCCCACTCCTGGTGGTGGCAGGTGAACAGGAGAAAGGACAAAAGAAGTAAGAGATGAAGAGAAAGGAAGGAGGGATGGAGGAAAAGGTAAAACGAAAATGACAAACACTAATGTCCCCTGTGATTCTACGGGACAAAATCCCACAGAGGGAATAAAATTCTGCCACCTTAACCTAGTGTTTTCCATGCCTAGAATTCAGCTGGCACCAGATGGATCAGACTGAGCAGGTTCCAAAACCTCTTGGAGGCTCTTACCTTCTAAATAGGGACGTCTGTTTTCTAGTAAAATCCGTCAAAGGAAAGGAGAAAACTCCAAAGAGGCTCCTGCTCGCACTCACACATGTGAACACTAATACTCTCTCAGTCCTCAAAGAGAGACCTCGAGAAGGAGACTTGCTGAAGCAATAACAGACACTTGGTGGGATAACTCACATGACTGGAGTACTGTCATGGATGGATATAAAGTGTTCAGGAAGGACAGGCAGGGCAGAAAAGGTGGGGGAGTTGCATTGTATGTAAGAGAGGAGTATGAGTGCTCAGAGGTCCGGTATGAAACTGTAGAAAAACCTGAGAGTCTCTGCATAAAGTTGAGAAGTGTGAGCAACAAGGGGGATGTCACGGTTGGAGTCTGGTATAGACCACCAGACCAGGGGGATGAGGTGGACGAGGCTTTCTTCTGGCAACTAGCAGAAGTTGCTAGATCGCAGGCCCTGGTTCTCATGGGAGACTTTAATCACCCTGATATCTGCTAGGAGAGCAATACAGCGGTGCACAGACAATCCAGGAAGTTTTTGGAAAGTGTAGGGCACAATTTCCTGGTGCAAGTGCTGGAGGAACCAACTAGGGGCAGAGCTTTTCTCGACCTGCTGCTCACAAACAGGGAAGAATTAGTAGGGGAAGCAAAAGTGGATGGGAACCTGGGAGGCAGTGACCATGAGATGGTCGAGTTCAGGATCCTGACACAAGGAAGAAAGGAGAGCAGCAGAATACGGACCCTGGACTTCAGAAAAGCAGACTTTGACTCCCTCAGGGAACAGATGGGCAGGATCCCCTGGGAGAATAACATGAAGGGCAAAGGGGTCCAGGAGAGCTGGCTGTATTTTAAAGAATCCTTATTGAGGTTGCAGGAACAAACCATCCCGATGTGTAGAAAGAATAGTAAATATGGCAGGCGACCAGCTTGGCTAAACAGTGAAATCCTTGCTGATCTTAAACGCAAAAAAGAAGCTTACAAGAAGTGGAAGATTGGACAAATGACCAGGGAGGAGTATAAAAATATTGCTCAGGCATGCAGGAGTGAAATCAGGAAGGCCAAATCACACTTGGAGTTGCAGCTAGCAAGAGATGTTAAGAGTAACAAGAAGGGTTTCTTCAGGTATGTTAGCAACAAGAAGAAAGTCAAGGAAAGTGTGGGCCCCTTACTGAATGAGGGAGGCAACCTAGTGACTGAGGATGTGGAAAAAGCTAATGTACTCAATGCTTTTTTTGCCTCTGTCTTCATGAACAAGGTCAGCTCCCAGACTGCTGCACTGGGCAGCACAATATGGGGAGAAGGTGACCAGCCCTCTGTGGAGAAAGAAGTGGTTCGGGACTATTTAGAAAAACTGGACGTGCACAACTCCATGGGGTTGGATGCGCTGCATCCGAGGGTGCTAAAGGACTTGGCGGATGAGATTGCACAGCCATTAGCCATTATTTTTGAAAACTCATGGCGATCGAGGGAGGTCCCGGATGACTGGAAAAAGGCTAATGTCGTGCCCATCTTTAAAAAGGGGAAGGAGGAGGATCCGGGGAACTACAGGCCAGTCAGCCTCACCTCAGTCCCTGGAAAAATCATGGAGCAGGTCCTCAAGGAATCAATGATGAAACACTTAGAGGAGAGGAAAGTGATCAGGAACAGTCAGCATGGATTCACCAAGGGGAAGTCGTGCCTGACTAACCTAATTGCCTTCTATGATGAGATAACTGGCTCTGTGGATGAGGGGAAAGCAGTGGATGTGTTATTCCTTGACTTTAGCAAAGCTTTTGATACGCTCTCCCACAGTATTCTTGCCACCAAGTTAAAGAAGTATGGGCTGGATGAATGGACTGTAAGGTGGATAGAAAGCTGGCTGGATCGTCGGGCTCAACGGGTAGTGATCAATGGCTCCATGTCTAGTTGGCAGCCGGTTTCAAGCGGAGTAGTGCCCCAAGGGTCGGTCCTGGGGCCGGTTTTGTTTAATATCTTTATTAATGATCTGGAGGATGGTGTGGACTGCACTCTCAGCAAGTTTGCAGATGACACTAAACTAGGAGGCGTGGTAGATACTCTAGAGGGTAGGGATCGGATACAGAGGGACCTAGACAAATTAGAGGATTGGGCCAAACAAAACCTGATGAAGTTCAACAAGGACAAGTGCAGAGTCCTGCACTTAGGACGGAAGAATCCCATGCACTGCTACAGACTAGGGACCGAATGGCTAGGTAGCAGTTCTGCAGAAAAGGACCTAGGGGTCACAGTGGACGAGAAGCTGGATATGAGTCAACAGTGTGCTCTTGTTGCCAAGAAGGCTAACGGCATTTTGGGCTGTATAAGTAGGGGCATTGCCAGCAGATCGAGGAACGTGATCGTTCCCCTTTATTCGACATTGGTGAGGCCTCATCTGGAATACTGTGTCCAGTTTTGGGCCTGTGGAAGCAGAGAAAGAGCTCACAGGAAGGGGATGCAATGCATGACAGTTCGTTAGCAAGAGTTAGGCTAACTGTAACCCTAATAACGCGAGATTTGTAGAAGCGAGGAATGTGTGAGGCGGGTGAGAAAGAACTGTGTAAGAAGTCATTATGACCTGGTATAGATAAGGTGTAGAAGACCTTGTGTAGATAAGGTATAGAAAATATTGTATGTTGGCAAGAGTCAAAACAAGTGAAGAAATGAGATATCAAGATGGCCTATGTATAAACAAAACGCAGCTGTCCCTCGTTATTTCTGTAATGAAAGGTATAAATGCTTGCTGTAATTAGTTTCCTGGGAGAGACCTGCTTAGCTCTCTCCCTCTGGGCAATTGTGAGAGTTAATAAAGCATCTGACTTGCTGTACCTAAACAAATAGTGAGAACTCTGTTTTTCTCCGACAGGCCCCACACTACAAGAAGGATGTGGAAAAATTGGAAAGAGTCCAGTGGAGAGCAACAAAAATGATTAGGGGTCTGGAGCACATGACTTATGAGGAGAGGCTGAGGGAACTGGGATTGTTTAGTCTCCAGAAGAGAAGAATGAGGGGGGATTTGATAGCAGCCTTCAACTACGTGAAGGGGGGTTCCAAAGAGGATGGAGCTCGGTTGTTCTCAGTGGTGGCAGATGACAGAACAAGGAGCAATGGTCTCAAGTTGCAGTGGGGGAGGTCCAGGTTGGATATTAGGAAACACTATTTCACTAGGAGGGTGGTGAAGCACTGGAATGCGTTAACTAGGGAGGTGGTGGAGTCTCCTTCCTTGGAGGTTTTTAAGGCCCGGCTTGACAAAGCCCTGGCTGGGATGATTTAGTTGGGAATTGGTCCTGCTTTGAGGACGGGGTTGGAGTAGATGACCTCTTGAGGTCCCTTCCAACCCTGATATTCTATGATTCTATGATTCTATGAAAGTCACAGGGGTCTCTGAGGTTTCCCTGGCCCTAAGCCCCTGTCCTGCCTGGCTGATGTCAGCATCTCTCTCTGAGGTTACCACCTCCCTAACACCTTTGACCAATAGGCTGAGGTCCTGAAAAGGCCTTTGTGATGTCACTGCCACACCCACCCATCCCCGGAAGTGCTAATGTCCTGCTGCTGGCCTGACACTTTGAAGGTTTGAGCTACTCTGTGTGGATCACCCCACTCAATGCGTCTTCATTCTAGGAAGCAAGCCGGCTAGACAGTAAAACATCAGAGGCTGCTCCCAATACTACACTCAGTGTTTCCAAAATTTGTAGACTTTATGGCCACAAGAGACCTTTAGAGCATCTCATCTAAGCCCCTGCATATCATAGGTCTCCTGTATAGTACAATAGTTACTTTTTGGGCACACACATTCCAGAAAGGCATCTAGTCTTCATTCAATGACATCAAGAGATGGAGAATCCACCACTTTCCCTTTTAGTGAGTGCCAGGGGGCTCCATTTCCCCTTCCACTAGCTCCCCATTTACAGGGAGACAGAGCAGTACCTGCAGCAGGGAGCGGGAGTTGCTGATGGCCTCAGAGGCACAGCCCCTGCAGTGTCTCAGGAATCTGGCACAAGTGACGGATGATGCGGAGCTGGTGCATCACTTTTGGCCGTGACGTCCTCCTGCTGCAAGGGAACGAGAACCTGTCAGAGACTCAAACGCCCCGAGGAATCTGGAGGAATTAAGGGCACCTGGAACCAGCAGTATTTCCACCCAGCACCTGCCGACCACTGAGGGATGAATTCACCTCCTGAACCCCAGAATGGAGTCTTCTTGTCCTTTCTAGTAACCTCCAGTGCCAACCCACGACCTTGTAGGGTGAGCTCCTGCTACCTCCCCCTCAGTACCCTTGACAGCTGTTCTACCTCCAAACCACAGCTCAAGTTATCAGAACCCTCTTCTCCACCCCAACCCAGGTTGCGCAGGGAGGCGGCCCTAGCAGGGGGGGTAGGAGGGATTCTGCCAGCAGTGAAGTGGGTTGCGGGGAAGTTGAGATCTTGCCCCAAGTTGTCCCAGACACTAATGCTAAGCCACAGGATGGCAGCATCTAGTGTCAGTGGAGTCCAAGCACTATTTGAACCCGACAGTTTTGGATCAACTTCCCACAAGGGGAGGTGAAGAGCACCCCCAGCAACACACACACCACTCCTGGAGGTGGGAGGGGAACAAGAGAAAGGACTAAAGAAGTAAGAGATGAAGAGAAAGGAAGGAGGGATGGAGGAAAAGGTAAAACGAAAAGGACAAACCCTAGTGTCCCCAGTGATTCCACGGGACAAAATTCCAGAGAGGGAAGAAAATTCTGCCACCTTAAACTACTGTTTTCCATGCCGAGAATTCAGCTGGAACCAGATGGATCAGACTGAGCAGGTTCCAAAACCTCTTGGAGGCTCTTACCTTCTAATTTTCAAGTAAAATCAGTAAAAGGAAAGGAGAAAACTCGAAAGAGGCTCCTGCTCGCACTCACATACGTCAACCCTAACACTCTCTCAGTCCTCAAAAAGAAACCTCGAGAAGGAGACTTGCTGAAGCAAAGCCACAGGGGTCTCTGAGGTTTCCCTGGTCGTAAGCCCCTGTCCTCCCTGGCTGAAGACAGCATCTCTCTCTGAGGTCACCACCTCCCTAACACCTTTGACCAGTACGCTGAGGTCCTTGAAAAAGCCTTTGTGATATCACTGCCACACCCAACCAAACCCCAAAGTGCTCATGTCCTGCTGCTGGCCTGACACTTTGAAGGTTTGAGCTACGCTCTGTGGATCACACCACAAAATTCGTCTTCATTCTAGGAAGCAAGCTAGCTAGACAGTAAAACATCAGAGGCTGCTCCCAATACTAAACTCAGTGTTTCCAAAAGTAGGAGACTTTCTGGCCAGAAGAGACCTTTACAGCATCTCATCTAACCCCCTCCATATCATAGGCTTCCAGTATAGTACAATAGTTACTTTTTGGGCACACACATTCCAGAAAGGCATCTAGTCTTCAATCAATGACATCAAGAGTTGGAGAATCCACCACTTTCCCTTTTAGTGAGTGCCAGGGGGCTCCATTTCCCCTTCCACTAGCTCCCCATTTACAGTGAGCCAGAGCAGTACCTGCAGCAGGGAGAAGGAGTTGCTAAGGCCTCAGAGGAACAGCCCCTGCAGTGTCTCAGGCACATGGCGTAAGTGCCGGATGATGCGGAGCTGGTGCATCACTTTGGCCGTGATGTCCTCCTCCTGCAAGGGAACGAGAACCTGTCACAGACTCAAATGCCCCGAGGAATCAGGGGCAATTAAGGACACCTGGAACCAGCAGTATTTACACCCAGCACCTGCCCACCACTGAGGGATGAATTCACCTCTTGAACCCCAGAATGGAGTCTTCTTGTCTTTTCTAGTAACCTCCAGTGCCAACCCCCCTCCTTGAAGGATGAGCTCCTGCTATCTCCCCCTCAGTGCCCTTGACAGCTGTTCCACCTCCAAACCACAGCTCAAGTTATTAGTACCTTTGGACACAGACTGGCTAACCTAGTGAGGAGGGCTTTAAACTAGGTTCGACGGGGACAGGTGAGCAAAGCCCACAGGTAAGTGGGGAACATGGAGACTGGGGAGATGGGTCAAAAACGAGAGGGAGTGTGGGCTATATTGTCAGAGAGAAAGGAGGGTCAGGACAAAACTGGGAGGAAAGATCAAACCAGTATCTTAGATGCCTATATACAAATGCGAGAAGTATGGGGAATAAGCAGGAAGAACTGGAAGTGCTAATAAATAAATACAACTATGACATTGTTGGCATCACTGAAACTTGGTGGGATAATACACGTGATTGGAATGTTGGTGTGGATGGGTACAGCTTGCTCAGGAAGGATAGATAGGGGAAAAAGGGAGGAGGTGTTGCCTTGTATATTAAAAATGTACACACTTGGACTGAGGTAGAGATGGACATAGGAGACGGAAGTGTTGAGAGTCTCTGGGTTAGGCTAAAAGGGGTAAAAAACAAGGGAGATGTCATGCTAGGAGTCTACTACAGGCCACCTAACCAGGTGGAAGAGGTGGATGAGGCTTTTTTTAAGCAACTAACAAAATCATCCAAAGCCCAAGATTTGGTGGTGATGGGGGACTTCAACTATCCGGCTATATGTTGGGAAAATAACACAGCGGGGCACAGACTATCCAACAAATTCCTGGACTGCATTGGAGACAACTTTTTATTTCAGAAGGTTGAAAAAGCTACTAGGGGGGAAGCTGTTCTAGACTTGATTTTAACAAATAGGGAGGAACTCGTTGAGAATTTGAAAGTAGAAGGCAGCCTGGGTGAAAGTGATCATGAAATCATAGAGTTTGCAATTCTAAGGAAGGGTAGAAGGGAGAACAGCAAAATAGAGACAATGGATTTCAGGAAGGCAGATTTTGGTAAGCTCAGAGAGCTGATAGTTAAGGTCCCATGGGAATCAAGACTGAGGGGAAAAACAACTGAGGAGAGTTGGCAGTTTTTCAAAGGGACACTATTAAGGGCCCAAAAGCAAGCTATTCCGCTGGTTAGGAAAGATAGAAAATGTGGCAAAAGACCACCTTGGCTTAACCATGAGATCTTGCATGATCTAAAAAATAAAAAGGAGTCATATAAAAAATGGAAACTGGGACAGATTACAAAGGATGAATATAGGCAAACAACACAGGAATGCAGGGGCAAGATTAGAAAGGCAAAGGCACAAAATGAGCTCAAACTAGCTACGGGAATAAAGGGAAACAAGAAGACTTTTTATCAATACATTAGAAGCAAGAGGAAGACCAAAGACAGGGTAGGCCCACTGCTTAGTGAAGAGGGAGAAACAGTAACAGGAAACTTGGAAATGGCGGAGATGCTTAATGACTTCTTTGTTTCGGTCTTCACCGAGAAGTCTGAAGGAATGCCTAACATAGTGAATGCTAATGGGAAGGGGGTAGGTTTAGCAGATAAAATAAAAAAAGAACAAGTTAAAAATCACTTAGAAAAGTTAGATGCCTGCAAGTCACCCGGGCCTGATGAAATGCATCCTAGAATACTCAAGGAGCTAATAGAGGAGGTATCTGAGCCTCTAGCTATTATCTTTGGAAAATCATGGGAGACGGGAGAGATTCCAGAAGACTGGAAAAGGGCAAATATAGTGCCCATCTATAAAAAGGGAAATAAAAACAACCCAGGAAACTACAGACCCCAGTGAGTTTAACTTCTGTGCCAGGGAAGATAATGGAGCAAGTAATTAAGGAAATCATCTGCAAACACTTGGAAGGTGGTAAGGTGATAGGGAACAGCCAGCATGGATTTGTGAAGAACAAATCATGTCAAACCAATCTGATAACTTTCTTTGATAGGATAACGAGCCTTGTGGATAAGGGTGAGGCTGTGGATGTGGTATACCTAGACTTTAGTAAGGCATTTGATACGGTCTCGCATGATATTCTTATTGATAAACTAGGCAAATACAATTTAGATGGGGCTACTATAAGGTGGGTGCATAACTGGCTGGATAACCGTACTCAGAGAGTTGTTATTAATAGTTCCCAATCCTGCTGGAATGCCATAACGAGTGGGGTATCGCAGGGGTCTGTTTTGGGACCGGCGCTGTTCAATATCTTCATCAACGACTTAGATATTGGCATAGAAAGTACGCTTATTAAGTTTGCGGATGATACCAAACTGGGAGGGATTGCAACTGCTTTGGAGGACAGGGTCATAATTCAAAATGATCTGGACAAATTGGAAAAATGGTCTGAGTTAAACAGGATGAAGTTTAACAAAGACAAATGCAAAGTGCTCCACTTAGGAAGGAACAATCAGTTTCACACATACAGAATGGGAAGAGACTGTTGTGAAAGTGAAATGAATTATATTAAAGAAATAGAATGAATTAAAAAAATGCTGTATGTACCTTTAAGTAGAAATGAGAAATGCTGCAAGCCAGGGGGGCAGGAAAGCAGACATTAACTGCTTAACTTGCCACTTAAGGGCAATTGGTGAAGCATTAGTCTTAGATCGATAAGAGTTAACAAGGAAGCAGGTTATGCATATTGTGCTCCATGCATATTTTACAATTTTGCTCTCTCTGTCCCTTTGTTTAGTTTACACCCTTTTATCTGTATAAATAAGACTGTTTGAATCTTGCATGGAGGCTCACATTATCTGAATGTATTAGCAGAGCGCTGTGCTAATAAAACAGAGTGGTCTGACAAACTATGAGTCCTGAGTCTAACTTTGACAATTTGGAGGTTCCACCGAGATGGCAACCGTCTTCACTGGGGCTGTGTGATTCCTGACCGTTTTTGTAGGATGACCGTGGTAGCCGGCACCTGGGCATTTGGCCCGAGCGGTCCTCCTCCTGAACAGAAGGGTGCACGACCACAGTGAGGTCTACGCCATCGAACCTGTTGGTTCCCACTCTGTTCTGGTAGGGATCCCGGGATCTGACATCAGGAATCTGGTCAGGTAATTATTTCTGTGTTTTGTCCGGACTGAGGACTGTCCTGTCTCTGTGTCTATCCGTCCTCCTGTGGAGTGTTTGAGTCTGGGTGCCATCTCCGTCCGGGGATCGGCCAACCAAGGGGTTCCTGTCCCCGCGGTCTGAGTGAGTGAAATCTGCACAATCGCAGCCGCACCGCACCTTGGGTAAAACCCTTGGTGTGAAAGCAAGGGCGATTGAGACAGTAGCCTGTGGGCTCCTTTTGTGTGTTGCACCGGGCATCGCTCTGACGAACCCGAATTTCCTTCTTGTGTGATTGGTGTGTGTAAAGTCCTCCTGTATTGGTAACAAGACGTCTAAGTCGGGACAGTTCCCTAAAGGAATGCCGGCTCAGTTTTAGGAAGGGTCCGGACTCCTGTAAATTTCTGGAAAAATGGTCTAGGCTAACTCAGGGAGATCCCAAAACTCAGTGGCCATTGTTAAAACCTTGGAACAAGGACCGAGTGGACATCTTAAAAAAAAAAAAAAAACTCGGCCAGCCTAAAACTAAATTGGCTAAAGGAGAGGTTAATTGTTTCATGCAGTGGTGGGAAGAGGCAAATCGTAGGTGGACAAAATCAAAACTCACCTCTCTCAAATATTCAAATAATAAATTAAAAGCTTTATTAAAAGCCTCCTCTCCCACCACCAGTCTGAGCGCTCCCCTTCACCCTGTACTCTGACAAAAAAAAAACAACAACCCCGGATCGATCCCAACTCCCTTCATACTCCCCTCTCATTGTAAAAAGGATAAAATGCCCCTTGTTCTGTTCCCCTTCGTTGTCTGCCTCAGAAACTGATTCTTTAGTGTTCCATTACCAATTCAGCAAGGAGGGTGGGTCCTCAACTAGCCCCCACCCTTCTGGTCCCTTTCCTTAAGCATTTCTTTCAAAATTGTGAAATGACCACAATATCACTCACAAAAATGGTTCATTGGAAAAAGCAGGATTGGGCCCAGACAAGCAGGCAAGCAACAGATAAAGAAACTAAAAAAAAAAAAAAAACAGGTTGGAAGCCCTAAGGGCATAGTGTCAGGAGTAAGTGCAAGTATGAACCCCTGGAACAATACTTAAAAGGGTGAAATCTGAGTTAATAAAGGTGTCATTTTGGGAAATAAACAAGTGATTTAAGGAAAGAGTGAAAAGTTAACTCTACAGAGGCTGGAGAGAATTAAACAGTTAAACTTTGTGAAAATGTTAAAAAGGATCTTGTTAAAAGAATTCTTGGTTTCTTTGCAGCCATTCTAAAGGAAAAATGGGCCCTTTTCCAGAGGAATGTCTGTAAATAATCCAGGTAAAGAGACTATCTAATTAAAATCATTTGACTATGGACAATTGAGTCAAATTTGCTAAAAGAACATAGGGGGGTTCTATTGGAACTTAACTGCCCCAAATGTATAAAGGTAATGTAATCTATGTACAGCTATGTAAAAACAAAGCAGTGTAAGAGGGATGTTAAGGGAGAGAAAATGTGTATGTATCTGTCTGTCTGTGGGAATATGTGAGGTTTGTAAAACTCCTGTTTTGTAAGTTTAAGATAAATTGGTTTGGTTTTGTTTATAATGCCACTAAAAATCCATTTGACTCTTTAATTCAAAGTTGCAAAACTGACAGACCTTTTTGCCAGACACAGGTAATCAGTGTTGGTTGACTTTGAGATTTGGTATTTAACCCTTAAGGGGTAACTTGATTCTTTACACAATTTAAATGTTTTCAAATAAAGACCAAGTCATGACTGCAGCAGGACAGTCAAAAATCAGAAAAATAGGGAGAGATTCTGGATTCTGTTTGTTTGTTTTTGTAACAAAATAGCAAATGAAAGCTGTACGAAAAGAATAAAGACAGTGGCCCTCTGAAGCAACAGCAGGGGTGAGGTGCACAAAACAAAAAGAAGAAATGTTAGAAACACTGAGCCTTAAAATGGCTCTGTGTAATCAGACTGTCTCTTTGATAAGGGTACATAAAACTCTGTAAGAACAAAAGAAACAGTTACACCTTATGTAAAAATTAATATGGCTAATGTTTTAAAAGTTAAAGTATAGAAGGAATGTGCAGACGTGTGCAGTGTATATTATAGAGGGGGTAAAAGAAATGCAAACAAAACATGCTACTTAATTAAAATCCTATTAGGGCTCCAAAGGAGCCACAATAGACTGTGTTTTCTTTTTCAGATCTGTGTGTGTTTTGGAAGCAAGAGTTAAAAGTAATCAAAACTCTGGTAAAAGTTAATTGTGTTCCTTTTAAGACAGAGTCTCTGAGCTCTGCTAATGGTTTTGAATCCAAAAGCCGAGCCTGTGTGGATGCAAATTATCTAACTGATAAAGGAAGTGAGAGAACTGCCAGCACAAAGAAGTTGCAGATAAAGAACATACCTGGTCAGCAAACAAATTGCCTAAATAAAAGGCACAGTATAACAAGATACCTTTAATTAAAATAAATGTAATGTTAATAAGTACCCCTGTAACAATGTATAGTGTGTATGATTTTTGGGGGAAAAAAATCCTTTATGGTAATGATGCTTTTCAGCTGTTAACCTGTGAACAAACTTAAAGATTAATACAGCAGGAAAGATATTGTAACCTTGGTCTGCTGTAAAGGGAAAACTGAGGTACATCACCTCATGGATTTAATGACTGAACAGTGGGATAATTTCCCCATAACTCTTAAAAGATAGAAGCCATTAAAACCTGGCCTGCCTATAGAACAAAAACACAGGAAAATATGGAGGTAATTCCTCTTGTTTTGCCTGCAATCAGCAAGGGTATTTGTAAAAGAAAGGAATATTTTAAGCAATAATAAATGCCACCCCAAAAGGGGTAGAAAAATGTTATTTTTGTCTTTCAGAAAAAGCTAATATCAGCTACAGGACAACCTAATAAGAAACAAATAAAAGTGGGTATGCTTATCCATGCCTGTTGCTCCAAAGCCCTGTAGTGAAGACATCTCCCTAGGATCCTATATGTGGGATAAAATGAATAATGACACCAAAGTACTGTATAATGGGCTATGTGCATGTGTTAATTCTTGGGGAGAAAAGTGTTTTAAAAGAATGGAAGTGTTAGCAACCTTCCAATAGATAAATGTAATGTAATGTAATGTAATGTGTTTACAAAAGGTAAAAAGGTAACATAGTTCCTAAAACAAACAAAAGGGCAATGTGGGAAACCGAACCATTCATATTATACATGCGAATGGCAACATGTTAAGAATTGCCACTGCAGAAAGACATAACAGCTTACCATTGGTATAATATATTTTCTGAATGGTCTCCCACAACTACTGGCGTACTAATGTTACTAACCCTAATTGTTTTTGGTTTTAAATTGTATGTGTTTAATTGTAACGTTTGAAATGTGCTGTTGGATAAAACAAATGTATGCAAAGCTAGAGCCACAGGCCCAAATCACCTCCCAGTATTTTCTATTACGTGGACTAAATAAGAAGTGACACTGGCGATTAATAATCTTAGTGTCAAAAGGGGGATATGTAGGAGCAGGATTTTATAATGTCCCATAAGAATTAATGTATGATTTGATTTCATCCCTGTCAGCCACCCTTTTTGAATAGCAGAAAGGAATGACAGACCAGAACAATCTTTATGACTGATTATGGTCACCCTTTTGTTTTAGAATAAGTTATAATGTCTACTATGGTTTCCTATATGTATTACAGAGTAGGCCTCTAGTTAAATATACATTTTTTTGTTTTAAGGTTTAGTAAGTAAGAAACAGGATTCTCTAGTGTGTCTATGTTAAGTAGATTAGAGGAACATTGAAGGCCTGCGTCTCAATGTAAATTGTCTTGGTTATTGATTGCAAAACTTAGCAAGGTTTAATTTGCAATGCCTTTTTGCTCCATATAAAATACTACTGTTTGTATTCTCAATCTGTGTGAATAAGGAATGTATGCATCAGGAAAAGATAAGGTGTGAAGGCCATTGTTATAGCCAGAGTCAAGGAAGAAGAAGTAAAGAGACTTAAAGGACATCAAAGAATCATCAGGTACTGCTTACTATCCAGATGGCTGTTAAACTGTCTGGCATCAGAGCGTGCATACATGCTTCGCAGTGTAAGAAGGCACCCCCCAGCAAACCAATCACCTCAGGACCACGCAGAGTCAATTTTGACTCCAGAAGAAGACGTAGAGGAACAGCCTGCAATACCTTACCATCTACGCTCTCGTAAGGGTTGCCAGAAACAGACGAGGACCTAAAGCAAGGCCCAAAAAGAAGCAGTAGTGAGCCTAGCGCCTGCTGCCTGGTGGATGTAAAACCGTGACTGCGGTTCCCTCAGTTGAGGTTGTCAGAACCGAAGGGCCTTGCCTCCAACATGAGCCTCTGGTGGCGCCTGTTCCTTGGCTGCTGGTGTCTTAAGGTCTGGGGAGTCCACAATGACAATTCTTTTATCCAGCAGCAAGTGTGGATAGCTCAGACTCTCAATATTTCTAATTGCTGGGCCTGCAGCCACATCCCAGCCCACTCTCAAGCTGGTGTTCCTGTCCTGGCAATCCCACTCAATTCCCCAGACCTCACTGGAGGACTTCATCCGTTTAACAAAACATGGAACAATAATGACACTTGGGAAGCAGTGGGAATAATTGTATCTAAATGGATAAGAGTGGTGGAGGGAAAAGGTCATTGGTGTTGGGTGTGTAATGGGACAGGGCTGGATCTGGGAAAAAGTCATTGCCTTCAGCATATTGTGGCCAATGGTGTATGGGATTATTCGAACAAAACTAAAGAGTGGCGGGCCGGGTATGGGGATATGAATTTTTTCTCGACCTGGGATCAAACAGAAAAATCAATCTCATGTTCCCCCTACAGTAACCTTAGTGAAAACAATACAATCTTTCAATGCCATGCAAATAACACCACTCCTCGTAAGGAGAATTACCCTGTACCCTTCGGAGGATATTACTCCTCCTTTGTAGGCACCTATGTGACAAATGGGTGCAACCAACCCTTCCCGGCCTTAATAGGCCATCATTGGGTTTGTGGGACCAAAGCTTATACTGTGTTACCAGCTAACTGGTCAGGTATCTGTTATCCTGCCTGACTCTTCCCACAATTCCGAGTGCTTGGGTCCTTCCCACGAGAATGCCTTCGTAATTTCAGGCAAAGAAGAAGGGACTTTTCAGATGCCCAATGGTATGTAAATAACATAAGCCCCTTGACCTGGGAAGAGGCCATTGGCGGTTCCCTTATCCCACTTGGGGGAGTAATACACCATGCAAAAAGGCTCCTAAGGTTACAAGCAGTAGTTGAAATAATGGCAAATGAAACCGGAGAGAGTTTAAAGACCCTGGCCAAAGAAACAGGGGCGATCCCACAGATGGCCCTCCAAAACTGTCAGGCATTGGACATAGTGCTGGCAGCCAAAGGAGGGACCTGTGCTCTCATTGGAAAAGGATGTTGTGTGTTCATACCTGACGACACCAATGAGGTAATAGATCGTGCTAGTCACTTAGAACAAATTGCACATCTTCCCCATGAAGAGCCAAGTTATTTATGGAAGTGGCTAAGTAACCTATTCAATTTCTCTGGCATAGGAAACTGGTTGTTTCAGGGAGCCCTGACTATCCCGTGTGGAATCCTAATGATTTTTGTATGCTTTCAGTTAATCTCCTGTTGTATCCAGAATTGTGTACGGTATGCCACCCAGGTGACTGCCCCAAAACAGAGTGCTAATATGATGGTGTTAAATATCACTGATGAACGAAGAGATAAAGAACTATTAATATGTGGAACCCAGTAATTGTTGGTCTTTGCGTAAGCTTGACCAAAAGGAGGGATTGTGAACGTGAAATGAATTATATTAAAGAAATAGAATGAATTAAAAAATGCTGTATGTACCTTTAAGTAGAAATGAGAAATGCTGCAAGCCAGGGGGGCAGGAAAGCAGACATTAACTGCTTAACTTGCCACTTAAGGGCAATTGGTGAAGCATTAGTCTTAGACCGATAAGAGTTAACAAGGAAGCAGGTTATGCATATTGTGCTCCATGCATATTTTACAATTTTGCTCTCTCTGTCCCTTTGTTTAGTTTACACCCTTTTATCTGTATAAATAAGACTGTTTGAATCTTGCATGGAGGCTCACATTATCTGAATGTATTAGCAGAGCGCTGTGCTAATAAAACAGAGTGGTCTGACAAACTAGGAGTCCTGAGTCTAACTTTGACACTGTCTAGGAAGGAGTACGGCAGAAAGGGATCTAGGGGTTATAGTGGACCACAAGCTAAATATGAGTCAACAGTGTGATGCTGTTGCAAAAAAAGCAAACCTGATTCTGGGATGTATTAACAGGTGTGTTGTGAGCAAGACACGAGAAGTCATTCTTCCGCTCTACTCTGCTCTGGTTAGGCCTCAGCTGGAGTATTGTGTCCAGTTCTGGGCACCGCATTTTAAAAAAGATGTGGAGAAATTGGAAAGGGTCCAGAGAAGAGCAACAAGAATGATTAAAGGTCTTGAGAACATGACCTATGAAGGAAGGCTGAAAGAATTGGCTTTGTTTAGTTTGGAAAAGAGAAGACTGAGAGGAGACATGGTAGCAGTTTTCAGGTATTTAAAAGGGTGTCATAAGGAGGAGGGAGAAAACTTGTTCACCTTAGCCTCTAAGGATAGAACCAGAAGCAATGGGTTTAAAGTGCAGCAAGGGAGGTCTAGGTTGGACATTAGGAAAAAGTTCCTAACTGTCAGGGTGGTTAAACACTGGAATAAATTGCCGAGGGAGGTTGTGGAATCTCCATCTCTTGAGATATTTAAGAGTAGGTTAGATAAATGTCTATCAGGGATGGTATTTGGTCTCATAGACTCATAGACTTTAAGGTCAGAAGGGACCATTATGATCATCTGGTCTGACCCCCTGCATGCTGCAGGCCACAAGACCCTTCCCTGGACTGTGCCGTTGAAGTCCCCAATCCTGTGTTTTAGTGACTTCAATCGGCAGGGACCCTCCTGCTAGTGATCCCTGCCCCATGCTGCGGAGGAAGGCGAAAAACCTCCAGCGGCTCAGCCAATCTACCCTGGAGGAAAATTCCTTCCCGACCCCTAATATGGCGATCAGTAATACCCCGAGCATGTAGGCAAGAGTCTCTAGCCTGACCCTTGTTTGCCATTATGCTATTTACGTACCATTGCTTGGTTTTCCTCGGCTACTATGTTTTACCATTAAACCATTCCCTCCATAAACTTATCCAACTTAATCTTAAAACCAGACAGGTCCGTTGCCCCCACCGTTTCCCTCGGAAGGCCGTTCCAATATTTCACCCCTCTGACGGTCAGAAACCTTCGTCTGATTTCAAGCCTGAACTTCCCCACGGCCAGTTTATATCCATTGGTTCTCGTGTCCACATTAGTACTCAGCTGAAATAATTCCTCTCCCTCCCTTGTATTTATCCCTCTGATATATTTAAAGATAGCAATCATATCCCCCCTCAGCCTTCGTTTTGTCAGACTAAACAACCCGAGCTCCTCTAATCTCTTTTCATACGACAGGTTTTCCATTCCTCTGATCATCCTAGTCGCCCTTCTCTGCACCCGTTCCAATTTGAGTTCATCTTTTTTAAACATGGGAGACCAGAACTACACACAGTACTCCAAATGAGGTCTCACCAGCGCCGTATACAACGGAAGCAGGACCTCCTTATCCCTACTAGATATACCTCGCCTAATACATCCCAAGACCGCATTGGCTTTTTTCACAGCCACGTCACATTGTCGACTCATAGTCATCCTGCGGTCTACAAGGACCCCTAGGTCCTTCTCCTCTTCCGTTACTTCTAACCAATGCGTCCCCATCTTGTAACTAAAATTGTTATTATTCGTCCCCAAGTGCATCACCTTACACTTTTCACTATTAAATTTCATCTTATTTCTGACATTCCAATTCACAAGCTCATTCAAGTCTCCCTGCAGAATATCCCTATCCTCCTCCGAATTTGCAACTCCTCCCACCTTCGTATCATCCGCAAACTTTATCAGCCCACTCTTGCAATCGGTTCCGAGGTCAGTTATAAATAGATTAAATAAAATGGGTCCCAAAACCGAACCTTGAGGCACTCCACTAGTAACCTCCCTCCAACCCGACAGTTCACCCTTTAATACGACCCGCTGCATTCTCCCCATTAACCAATTCTTTATCCACCTCTGGATTTTCATATCGATCCCCATGTTTTCCAGTTTAACCAATAATTCCTCATGGGGTACAGTATCAAACGCTCTACTGAAATCCAGATATATTAGGTCCACCGCATTTCCCTTATCTAATAAGTCCGTTACATGGTCCTGCCATGCGGGCAGGGGACTGGACTCGATGACCTCTCGAGGTCCCTTCCAGTCCTAGAATCTATGAATGTATGAAAAAAACACTATTCTCCACCCCCACCCAGGTTGGCCAGGGAGGCAGCTCTAGCAGGGGGGGCAGGAGGGATTCTGGCAGCAGTGAAGTGGGTTGCGGGGAAGTTGAGATCTTGACCCAAGTCATCCCAGACACTAATGCTAAGCCACAGGATGGCAGCATCTAGTGTCAGTGGAGTCCAAACACTATTTCAACCCCACAGTTTTCGATGAACTTCCCACAAGGGGAGGTGATGAGCACCCCCAGCAACACACACACACACCACTCCTGGAGGTGGGAGGGGAACAGGAAAAAGGACAAAAGAAGTAAGAGTTGAAGAGAAAGGAAGAAGGGATGGAGGAAAAGGTAAAACAAAAAGGACAAACCCTAATGTCCCCAGTGATTCTACGGCACAAAATCCAAGGGATCGAATAAAATTCTGCCATCTTAAACTACTGTTTTCCATGCCTAGAATTCAGCTGGCACCACGTGGATCAGACAGAGCAGCTGCCAAAACCTCTTGGAGGCTCTTACCTTCTAAACAGGGACGTCTGTTTTCTAGTAAAATCAGTAAAAGGAAAGGAGAAAACTCGAAAGAGGCTCCTGCACGCACTCACGTACGTGAACCCTAATACTCTCTCAGTCCTCAAAGAGAGACCTCGAGAAGGAGACTTGCTGAAGCAAAGCCACAGGGTCTCTGAGGTTTCCCTGGCCCTGTGCTCCTGTCCTGCCAGGCTGATGTCAGCATCTCTTTCTGAGGTCACCACCTCCCTAACACATTTGACCAATAAGCTGACAGCCTGCAAAAGGCCTTTGTGATGTCACTGCCACACCCAACCAAACCCTGAAGTGCTAATGTCCTGCTGCTGGCCTGACACTTTGAAGGTTTGAGGTTGTCATAACTATAAAGGGAAGGGTAACAGCTGTCCTGTGTACAGTACTATAAAATCCTCCTGGCCAGAGACTCCAAAATCCTTTTCCCTGTAAAGGGTTAAGAAGCTCAGGTAACCTGGCTGGCATCTGACCTAAAGGACCAATAAGGGGACAAGATACTTTCAAATCTTGGGGAGGGGGAAGGCTTTTGTTTGTGTTCTTTGTTTGTGTGGGTGTTCGCCCTCGGGACTGAGAGGGACCAGACATCAATCCAGGTTCTCCACATCTTTCTAAACAAGTCTCTCCTATTTCAAACAAGGCGTGTTAGTTTTCCTTTGTTTTCTCAACTTGTAAATGTACCTTTTACTAGAGTGTTTATCTTTCTTTCCTGTACTTTGAACCTAAGACTAGAGGGGAGTCCTCTGAGCTCTTTAAGTTTGATTACCCTGTAAGGTTAATTTCCATACTGATTTTACAGAGATGATTTTTACATTTTTCTTTAATTAAAAGCCTTATTTTTAAGAACCTGATTGATTTTTCCTTGTTTTAAGATCCAAGGAGTTTGGATCTTGATTCACCAGGAGTTGGTGGGAGGAAGGAGGGGAATGGTTAATTTCTCCTTCTTTTAGATCCAAGGGGGTTGGATCTGTATTCACCAGAAGTTGGTGGGAGGAAGGAGGGGGGATGGTTTATTTCTCCTTGTTTTAAGATCCAAGGGGTTTGGATCTGTATTCACCAGGGAATTGCTGAAAGGTTTCTCAAGGCTACCCAGGGGAGGAAATTAGCCTTGGGATGGTGGTTAAGCTTAGAAGTTTTCATGCAGGCCCCTACATTTGTACCCTAAACTTCAAAGTGGGGATACAGCCTTGACACAGGTACTCTCTGTGGATCACCCCACTCAATGCGTCTTCATTCTAGGAAGCAAGCCGGCTAGACAGTAAAACATCACAGGCTGCTCCCAATACTACACTCAGTGTTTCGAAAAGTAGGAGACTTTCTGGCCAGAAGAGACCTTTACAGCATCTCATCTAACCCCCTCCATATCATAGGCTTCCAGTATAGTACAATAGTTACTTTTGGGGCACACACATTCCAGAAAGGCATCTAGTCTTCAATCAGTGACATCAAGAGTTGGAGAATCCACCACTTTCCCTTTTACTGAGTGCCAGGGGGCTCCATTTCCCCTTCCACTAGCTCCCCATTTACAGTGAGCCAGAGCAGTACCTGCAGCAGGGAGAGGGAGTTGCTGAAGGCCTCAGAGGAACAGCCCCTGCAGTGTCTCAGGCACATGGCGTAAGTGCCGGATGATGCGGAGCTGGTGCATCCCTTTGGCCGTGACGTCCTCCTCCTGCAAGGGAACGAGAACCTGTCAGAGACTCAAATGCCCCGAGGAATGAGGGGCAATTAAGAACACCTGGAACCAGCAGTATTTACACCCAGCACCTGCCCACCACTGAGGGATGAATTCACCTCCTGAACCCCAGAATGGAGTCGTCTTCTCCTTTCTAGGAATCTCCAGTGCCAACCCCCGTCCTTGTAGGGTGAGCTCCTGCTACCTCCCCCTCAGTGCCCTTGACAGCTGTTCCACCTCCAAACCACAGCTCAAGTTATCAGAACCCTCTTCTCCACCCCCACCCAGGTTGGGCAGGGAGGCGGCTCTAGCAGGGGGGGCAGGTGGGATTCTGGCAGCAGTGAAGTGGGTTGAGGGGAGGTTGAGATCTTGCCCCAAGTCATCCCAGACACTAATGATAAACCACACGATGGCAGCATCTAGTGTCAGTGGAGTCCAAGCACTATTTCAACCATACAGTTTTGGATCAACTCCCAACAAGTCCCCCAGCAACACACACACACACACACACACACTCATATACCACTCCTGGTGGTGGGAGGGGAACAAGAGAAAGGACAAAAGAAGTAAGAGATAAAGAGAAGGGAAGGAGGGATGGAGGAAAAGGTAAAACGAAAAGGACAAACCCTAATGTCCCCAGTGATTCTACCAGACAAAATTACAGGGAGGGATTAAAATTCTGCCACCTTGAACTAGTGTTTTCCATGCCTAGAATTCAGCTGGCACCAGATGGATCAGACTGAGCAGGTTCCAAAACCTCTTGGAGACTCTTACTTTCTAAACAGGGATGTCTGTTTTCTAGTAAAATCAGTAAAAGGAAAGGAGACAACTCGAAAGAGGCTCCTGCTCTCACTCAAATACGTGAATCCTAATACTCTCTCAGTCCTCAAGAGAAACCTCGAGAAGGAGACTTGCTGAAGCAAAGCCACAGGGGTCTCTGAGGTTTCCCTGGCCATGCGCCCCTGTCCTGCTTCGCTGATGGCAGCATCTCTCTCTGAGGTTACCACCTCCCTAACACCTTTGACCAATATGCTGAGGTCCTGCAAAAGACCTTTGTGATATCACTGCCACCAATCAAACCCTTAAGTGCTAATGTCCTGCTGCTGGCCTGACACTATGAAGGTTTCAGCTACTCTCTGTGGATCACCCCACTCAATGCGTCTTCATTCTAGGAAGCAAGTGGGCTAGACAGTAAAACATCAGAGGCTGCTCCCAATGCTACACTCAGTGTTTCCAAAATTAGTAGACTTTATGGCCACAAGAGACCTTTAGAGCATCTAATCTAAGCCCCTGCATATCATAGGCTTCCTGTATAGTACAATAGTTACTCTTTGGGCATACACATTCCAGAAAGGCATCTAGTCTTCATTCAATGACATCAAGAGATGGAGAATCCACCACTTTCCCTTTTAGTGAGTGCCAGGGGGTTCCATTTCCCCTTCCACTAGCACCCCATTTACAGTGAGCCAGAGCAGTACCTGCAGCAGGGAGTGGGAGTTGCTGATGTCCACAGAGGCACAGCCCTTGCAGTGTCAACTTCCCACAAGGGGAGGTGAAGAGCACCCCCAGCAACACACACACACACACACACACACCACTCCTGGTGGTCGGAGGGGAACATGAGAAAGCAAGGAGGGATGGAGGAAAAGGTAAAACGAAAAGGACAAACCCTAATGTCCCCAGTGATTCTACGGCACAAAATCCCAGGTGGGCTATAAAATTCTGCCACCTTGAACTAGTGTTTTCCATGCCTAGAATTCAGCTGGCACCAGATGGATCAGACTGCAGACTGAGCAGGTTAAAAACCTCTCCAAGGTTCTTACCTTCTCAACAGGCACGTCTGTTTTCTAGTAAAATCAATAAAAGGAGAAACTTGAAAGAGGTTCCTCCTCGCACTCACATACTTGAACCCTAATACTCTCTGAGTCCTAAAAAGGGAGACCTCGAGAAGGAGACTTGCTAAAGCAAAGCCAAAGGGGTCTCTGAGGTTTCCCTGGCCCTGCGCTCCTGTCCTGCCTGGCTGATGTCAGCATCTCTCTCTCAGGTAACCACCTCCCTAACACCTTTGACCCATAGGCTGAGGTCCAGGATAAGGCCTTTGTGATATCACTGCCACACCCAACCAAACCCTAAAGTGCTAATGTCCTGCTACTGGCCTGACACTTTGAAGGTTTGAGCTACTCTCTGTGGATCACCCCACTCAATGCATCCTCATTCTAGGAAGCAAGCGGGCTAGACAGTAAAACAAACATCAGAGGCTGCTCCCAATGCTACACTCAGTGTTTCCAAAATTAGTAGACTTTATGGCCACAAGAGACCTTTAGAGCATCTCATCTAACCCCCTGCATATCATAGGCTTGCTGTATAGTACAATAGTTACTTTTGGGGCACACACATTCCAGAAAGGCATCTAGTCTTCCTTCAATGACATCAAGAGATGGAGAATCCACCACTTTCCCTTTTAGTGAGTGCCAGGGGGCTCCATTTCCCCTTCCACTAGCTCCCCATTTACAGTGAGCCAGAGCAGTACCTGCAGCAGGGAGCGGGAGTTGCTGATGACCTCAGAGGCACAGCCCCTGCAGTGTCTCAGGAATCTGGCGCAAGTGCCGGATGATGCGGAGCTGATGCATCGCTTTGGCCGTGACGTCCTCCTGCTGCAAGGGAACGAGAACCTGTCAGAGACTCAAACGCCCCGAGGAATCAGCGGGAATTAAGGGCACCTGGAACCAGCACTACTTCCACCCATCACCTGCCCACCACTGAGGGATAAATTCACCTCCTGAACCCCAGAATGGAGTCTTCTTGTCCTTTCTAGTAACCTCCAGTGCCAACCCCCGTCCTTGAAGGATGAGCTCCTGCTATCTCCCCCTCAGTGCCCTTGACAGCTGTTCCACCTCCAAACCACAGCTCAAGTTATTAGTACCTTTGGACACAGACTGGCTAACCTAGTGAGGAGGGCTTTAAACTAGGTTCGACGGGGACAGGTGAGCAAAGCCCACAGGTAAGTGGGGAACATGGAGACCGGGGAGATGGGTCAAAAACGAGAGGGAGTGTGGGCTATATTGTCAGAGGGAAAGGAGGGTCAGGACAAAACTGGGAGGAAAGATCAAACCAGTATCTTAGATGCCTATATACAAATGCGAGAAGTATGGGGAATAAGCAGGAAGAACTGAAATTGCTAATAAATAAATACAACTATGACATTGTTGGCATCACTGAAACTTGGTGGGATAATACACGTGATTGGAATGTTGGTGTGGATGGGTACAGCTTGCTCAGGAAGGATAGACAGGGGAAAAAGGGAGGAGGTGTTGCCTTGTATATTAAAAATGTACACACTTGGACTGAGGTAGAGATGGACATAGGAGACGGAAGTGTTGAGAGTCTCTGGGTTAGGCTAAAAGGGGTAAAAAACAAGGGAGATGTCATGCTAGGAGTCTACTACAGGCCACCTAACCAGGTGGAAGAGGTGGATGAGGCTTTTTTTAAGCAACTAACAAAATCATCCAAAGCCCAAGATTTGGTGGTGATGGGGGACTTCAACTATCCGGCTATATGTTGGGAAAATAACACAGCGGGGCACAGACTATCCAACAAATTCCTGGACTGCATTGGAGACAACTTTTTATTTCGGAAGGTTAAAAAAGCTACTAGGGGGGAAGCTGTTCTAGACTTGATTTTAACAAATAGGGAGGAACTCGTTGAGAATTTGAAAGTAGAAGGCAGCCTGGGTGAAAGTGATCATGAAATCATAGAGTTTGCAATTCTAAGGAAGGGTAGAAGGGAGAACAGCAAAATAGAGACAATGGATTTCAGGAAGGCAGATTTTGGTAAGCTCAGAGAGCTGATAGGTAAGGTCCCATGGGAATCAAGACTGAGGGGAAAAACAACTGAGGAGAGTTGGCAGTTTTTCAAAGGGACACTATTAAGGGCCCAAAAGCAAGCTATTCCGCTGGTTAGGAAAGATAGAAAATGTGGCAAAAGACCACCTTGGCTTAACCATGAGATCTTGCATGATCTAAAAAATAAAAAGGAGTCATATAAAAAATGGAAACTGGGACAGATTACAAAGGATGAATATAGGCAAACAACACAGGAATGCAGGGGCAAGATTAGAAAGGCAAAGGCACAAAATGAGCTCAAACTAGCTACGGGAATAAAGGGAAACAAGAAGACTTTTTATCAATACATTAGAAGCAAGAGGAAGACCAAAGACAGGGTAGGCCCACTGCTTAGTGAAGAGGGAGAAACAGTAACAGGAAACTTGGAAATGGCGGAGATGCTTAATGACTTCTTTGTTTCGGTCTTCACCGAGAAGTCTGAAGGAATGCCTAACCTAGTGAATGCTAATGGGAAGGGGGTAGGTTTAGCAGATAAAATAAAAAAAGAACAAGTTAAAAATCACTTAGAAAAGTTAGATGCCTGCAAGTCACCCGGGCCTGATGAAATGCATCCTAGAATACTCAAGGAGCTAATAGAGGAGGTATCTGAGCCTCTAGCTATTATCTTTGGAAAATCATGGGAGACGGGAGAGATTCCAGAAGACTGGAAAAGGGCAAATATAGTGCCCATCTATAAAAAGGGAAATAAAAACAACCCAGGAAACTACAGACCAGTGAGTTTAACTTCTGTGCCAGGGAAGATAATGGAGCAAGTAATTAAGGAAATCATCTGCAAACACTTGGAAGGTGGTAAGGTGATAGGGAACAGCCAGCATGGATTTGTGAAGAACAAATCATGTCAAACCAATCTGATAGCTTTCTTTGCTAGGATACCGAGTCTTGTGGATAAGGGAGAAGCGGTGGATGTGGTATACCTAGACTTCAGTAAGGCATTTGATAGGGTCTCGCATGATATTCTTATCGATAAACTAGGCAAATACAACTTAGATGGGGCTACTATAAGGTGGGTGCATAACTGGCTGGATAACCGTACTCAGAGAGTAGTTATTAATGGTTCCCAATCCTGCTGGAAAGGAATAACAAGTGGGGTTCCGCAGGGGTCTGTTTTGGGACCGGCTCTGTTCAATATCTTCATCAACGACTTAGATATTGGCATAGAAAGTACGCTTATTACATTTGCAGATGATACCAAACTGGGAGGGATTGCAACTGCTTTGGAGGATAGGGTCATAATTCAAAATGATCTGGACAAATTTGAGAAATGGTCTGAGGTAAATAGGATGACCTGTTAACAAAGACAAATGCACAGTGCTCCACTTAGGAAGGAACAATCAGTTTCACACATACGGAATGGGAAGAGACTGTCTAGGAAGGAGTACGGCAGAAAGGGATCTAGGGGTTATAGTGGACCACAAGCTAAATATGAGTCAACAGTGTGATGCTGTTGCCAAAAAAGCAAACATGATTCTGGGATGCATTAACAGGTGTGTTGTGAGCAAGACATGAGAAGTCATTCTTGCGCTCTACTCTGCGCTGGTTAGGCCTCAACTGGAGTATTGTGTCCAGTTCTGGGCACCACATTTCAAGGAAGATGTGGATAAGTTGGAGAGGGTCCAGCATGGTCTAAACAGTATTTGGTCCTGCCATGAGGGCAGGGGACTGGACTCAATGACCTCTCGAGGTCCCTTCCTGTCCTAGAATCTATGAAACTATGAAGGAGGCAACAACCTGTCATGTGTGATCTAAGGAGCAGGAAAAGAATCTGGGAATTACCTTTTGTAAAATCTCATCTTCCGAAAACCTGTGGAAATAGCTGATTCAAGAAGTTGTTGACAGATGGATAGTACGCGTCTATCAGCTCCTGGGTTCACTAGTCGTTGTCAACCAAGCAAGTTGGCAGACTGAAGGCAGGGCAAGAATGCTGAACCAGAAAGGTCTTTGCTCTTGTCACACATGACATCACAATAAACTTATGCATACACACACACACACAGGCATACAGACAGAGGCTGGTACCATTAGCAACAGGAATTTTGATTTCTGGGAGGGACTGACAAAGGACTGATACTTTGCATGGACAGAATATATCACATTGTACCTGGGGAGTCACAAAGTAGTTTACAAACTTTGAATTCAAGGAGCCTGACAGCTGCCCTGAGCAAGACCAGGTGAAGGTGGGGCTGTACTGTGGGGTCTGCGAGCTGCAGCGGGACGAGCTGGACTGGGTTTCGCTCTGGTGGAGCAGGTGAGAGGGTCTGGGGGCCAGTGCATTGGGGGAGGGGCTGTCACCCCAGTGGCTGAAGCCCAGAGCACTGACCCCCTCACCCGTCTTGTGGCTGAAGTCCAGAGCCCCAACCTCCCTCCCTGCCCTCCTGTGGATGAGTCGCAGAGCCCAGACCCCCCCCACTCCCCTCCACCTCCCCAGCGGCTGAAGCTTGGAGCCCTGATCTCCCCCCCATGGCAGCCAAAGACCAGGTCTCTTCCCTTCATCTCTCTTGGTGGCTTAAGCTTGGACCACAAGCCCGGAGTCCTCCCTCCCCGCCTCCGCCCTGGGTGCTATAGCCCGGATCCTGGAGTCTCTATCCAGTTGTGGGAGACCAGAGCCCCAAACCCAGAGCTCCCCCTCCATCGATCAAGCCTGGAGCCCTGAGCCCATCCCCACCCCCGGGAGTGGTTTCGGAAGATGGTACACGCCTATGTAGGGCCCTATGAAATCTCTGTTATTATTGGGGATTTTCCAATTTAGTTTTTTCTGAGTTTTGTCCTTTCCATTTCTTAAAAATTAATTCCGTCTTTCTGGTTTTTGTGTTAATCACAATTGTTTGATACACTGACCACAGTTAAGTAGCTTTACTATAAATGCACACAAATGTTCAGAAATGGCTTGCAAGGGGAGAAACTGATTTTACTAAAAGAATCCTACAATTTAAACAAAACTTCCTGCAGATGCCCAGAGTATGGTAAAAGTGAGATTTTTAACTCACCTTTTAAAGTAGCCGTCAGTAACACGACCAACTGACATTGCTGAACAGTGACGCAGTGTGTGTGTGCATGGGGGAAGGAGGTTGTGGGGGAGTGGAGTTTGTGTGTGTGTGTGTGTTGGGGGAGAGTATGTATGGGTGTGTTGGGGAGTGGGGGAGGAGTGTAAGTGTGTGGGTGGGGTGGCCGTGGGTGGAAGTTTATGGGGCGCAATGGAGGTGAGTGTGGGGGGGTGGGTGGGGGCGGGTGGAAGTTTGTGGGGGCAGTGGAGATGAGGGTGAGGGTGGGTGGAAGTTTGTGGGGGCAGTGGAGGTGAGGGTGGGGGCGGGGGCGGGTGGAAGTTTGTGGGGGCAGTGGAGGTGAGGGTGGGGGCGGGGGCGGGTGGAAGTTTGTGGGGGCAGTGGAGGTGAGGGTGGGGGCGGGGGCGGGTGGAAGTTTGTGGGGGCAGTGGAGGTGAGGGTGGGGGCGGGTGGAAGTTTGTGGGGGTAGTGGAGGTGGGGGCGGGAGGAAGTTTGTGGGGGCAGTGGAGGTGGGAGCGGGGGAACGGGTGGAAGTTTGTGGGGGCAGTGGAGGTGAGGGCGGGGGGACGGGTGGAAGTTTGTGGGCGCAGTGGAGGTGAGGGTGGGGGTGGGTGGAAGTTTGTGGGGGCAGTGGAGGTGAGGGTGGGGGTTGGGAGGTGGGTGGAAGTCTGTGGGGGCAGTGGAGGTGAGGGTGGGGGTGGGTGGGGGTGGGTGGAAGTTTGTGGGCGCAGTGGAGGTGGGGGTGGGTGGAAGTTTGTGGGCGCAGTGGAGGTGAGGGTGGGGGGGCGGGTGGAAGTTTGTGGGCGCAGTGGAGGTGGGGGGGCGGGTGGAAGTTTGTGGGGGCAGTGGAGGTGAGGGTGGGGGCGGGTGGAAGTTTGTGGGGGCAGTGGAGGTGGGGGCGGGTGGAAGTTTGTGGGGGCAGTGGAGGTGGGGGCGGGAGGGCAGGGGGAAGTTTGTGGGGGCAGTGGAGGTGGGGGCGGGAGGGCAGGGGGAAGTTTGTGGGGGCAGTGGAGGTGAGGGCGGGGGGACGGGTGGACGTTTGTGGGGGCAGTGGAGGTGAGGGTGTGGGTGGAAGTTTGTGGGCGCAGTGGAGGTGAGTGTGGGGGTGGGTGGAAGTTTGTGGGGGCAGTGGAGGTGAGGGTGGGGGTTGGGAGGTGGGTGGAAGTTTGTGGGCGCAGTGGAGGTGGGGGTGGGTGGAAGTTTGTGGGCGCAGTGGAGATGGGGGTGGGGGGGCGGGTGGAAGTTTGTGGGCGCAGTGGAGGTGGGGGTGGGGAGGCCGGTGGAAGTTTGTGGGGGCAGCGGAGGTGAGGGTGGGGGGGCCGGTGGAAGTTTGTGGGGGCAGCGGAGGTGAGGGTGGGGGTAGGTGGAAGTTTGTGGGCGCAGTGGAGATGGGGGTGGGTGGAAGTTTGTGGGGGCAGTGGAGGTGAGGGTGGGGGTGGGTGGAAGTTTGTGGGCGCAGTGGAGGTGAGGGCGGGGGGAAGTTTGTGGGGGCAGTGGAGGTGAGGGCGGGGGCGGCTGGAAGTTTGTGGGCGCAGTGGAGGGGAGGGGGGGTGGAAGTTTGTGGGGGCAGTGGAGGGGAGGGTGGGGGGGCGGGGGGAAGTTTGGGGGCGCAGTGGAGGGGAGGGGGGGCGGGGAGAAGTTTGGGGGCGCAGTGGAGGGGAGGGGGGGCGGGTGGCAGTTTGTGGGGCAGTGGAGGGGTGGGGGGGGCGGGTGGCAGTTTGTGGGGCAGTGGAAGTGAGGGGGGCGGGTGGCAGTTTGTGGGCAGTGGAGGTGAGGGGGGGCGGGTGGCAGTTTGTGGGCGCAGTGGAGGGGAGGGGAGATGGAAGTTTGGGGGCGCAGTGGAGGGGAGGGGGGTGGAAGTTTGGGGGCGCAGTGGAGGGGAGGGGAGGGGGGGGTGGAAGTTTGGGGGCGCAGTGGAGGGGAGGGGAGGGGGGTGGAAGTTTGGGGGCGCAGTGGAGGGGGGGTGGAAGTTTGGGGGCGCAGTGGAGGTGGGGGGGGCGGGTGGCAGTTTGTGGGGCAGTGGAGGGGAGGGGGGGGTGGAAGTTTGGGGGCGCAGTGGAGGGGAGGGGGGGGTGGAAGTTTGGGGGCGCAGTGGAGGGGGGGGTGGCAGTTTGTGGGGCAGTGGATGGGAGGGGGGGTGGAAGTTTGGGGGCGCAGTGGAGGGGAGGGGGGGTGGAAGTTTGGGGGCGCAGTGGAGGGGAGGGGGGGTGGAAGTTTGGGGGCGCAGTGGAGGTGAGGGGAGGGGGGGTGGAAGTTTGGGGGCGCAGTGGAGGTGAGGGGAGGGGGGGTGGAAGTTTGGGGGCGCAGTGGAGGGGAGGGGAGGTGGAAGTTTGGGGGCGCAGTGGAGAGGAGGGGGGGGTGGAAGTTTGGGGGCGCAGTGGAGGGGCGGGGAGGGGGGGGTGGAAGTTTGGGGGCGCAGTGGAGGTGAGGGAAGGGGGGGTGGAAGTTTGGGGGCGCAGTGGAGGTGAGGGAAGGGGGGGTGGCAGTTTGGGGGCGCAGTGGAGGGGAGGGGGGGTGGCAGTTTGGGGGCACAGTGGAGGGGAGGGGGGGTGGCAGTTTGGGGCGCAGTGGAGGGGAGGGGAGGGGGGGTGGAAGTTTGGGGGCGCAGTGGAGGGGAGGGAAGGGGGGGTGGAAGTTTGGGGGCGCAGTGGAGGGGAGGGGGGGTGGAAGTTTGGGGGCACAGTGGAGGGGAGGGGGGGTGGAAGTTTGGGGGCGCAGTGGAGGGGAGGGGAGGGGGGGTGGAAGTTTGGGGGCACAGTGGAGGGGAGGGGAGGGGGGGTGGAAGTTTGGGGGCGCAGTGGAGGGGAGGGAAGGGGGGGTGGAAGTTTGGGGGCGCAGTGGAGGGGAGGGGAGGGGGGGTGGAAGTTTGGGGGCGCAGCGGAGGGGAGGGGGGTGGCAGTTTGGGGGCGCAGTGGAGGGGAGGGGAGGGGGGGTGGAAGTTTGGGGGCGCAGCGGAGGGGAGGGGGGGTGGCAGTTTGGGGCGCAGTGGAGGGGAGGGGAGGGGGGGTGGCAGTTTGGGGGCGCAGGGGAGGGGAGGGGGACGGGGGGCGGGGGGGCAGTCAGGAGGCCGGGGGAGCTGGAGCTGCCTGAGCAGGGCTGAGCTGAGGGGAGAGGAGCAGCCCAGGGAGCTCTGTGTCCCGGGGCCGTGCGGAGCGGCTCGGGGAGAAGCGGAGGCTCCGCCCCCCGGGAGCGCCCCGGCCCCGGGTGCAGCGGGGGGGGGGACCGGGACCCGAGCCCAGCGACGGGCCGGGGCCGGGCGGCGATGTCCTGGGGCTGAAAGTGCCACTTAGACCGGACCGGGCACCGCGGCTGAGCGCCCCGGGGCCCCCGAGCCGAGCCGGGCCGGGCCGGGCGCCCCTGGGTGTGCGGGGCCGGACCAACCTCCGCGGGGCCCCGCCCCCAGCCCCGCCCTGCTCCGACGCGCTCTGCCCCGGGGGCTCGACCTCTGCCCTGATCGCTCTGCCCCGCCCCCAGCCGCCACATGCCCCTCCCACTGCGACCTCCTTTCGGCTCCCTAGTCCCCGCCCCTGAAACTCCTCTACCTAGGCTGAGACCGGAAGCGGAAGTGAGTGTGGCGCACAGGACGCCATTAGGAGAAGGTCAGAGGCGCCAGAAGGTGGGTGGGGCCGTTTCGTGCGGCTTCTGCCAGCCCCGGTGCATTGTGGGATTCCTCCTCCCTCCCAGGGAGAGTCTGCGGTTCTCAGTCACGTGTTGCCCTCGCGCCTCCACGCGCCACAAGGAGCCCGGCCCCGCCCCCGAGCCTGAGTCTGCGCCCGTGGGGCCCCTCAGCCCCCATCCCCTCCCCCACCCGCTCCCTAGTGCCCCGACATCCCCCTCAGCCCCCATCCCCCACCCGCTCCCTAGTGCCCCGACATCCCCCTCAGCCCCCATCCCCTCCCCCACCCGCTCCCTAGTGCCCCGACATCCCCCTCAGCTCCCATCCCCTCCCCCACCCGCTCCCTCGTGCCCCGACATCCCCCTCAGCCCCCATCCCCTCCCCCACCCGATAATATAATAAAATTTAACATCCCTGTCGGGGCGGGGGAGGGGAAGAGACAAGACGACACCAAAGCAGACCACCACAATAGAATTTAATTTCAGAAAAGGGAACTACACAAAAATGAGGAAGTTAAACAAAAATTAAAAGATACGGTGCCAAAAGTGAAATCCCTGCAAGCTGCATCAAAAC